>NC_092412.1:245793884-246083884 GCF_040894005.1 Engystomops pustulosus
CATACAGTGGAGTCAGCATTTTAAAGTTGCCTACTGTTGGGCAGTGTTATTGGCAACTGTAATGAAGTGAAGAACCTAAAATTTTTGTGTTTCTTAGTCTGCAGAGACAAGTTGTGTCTGGTAGGAGCCGACATGTTGGTCTAGTTCTAAGTAGTAGATGAAAGAGAACTCCTCCAATTAGATGTCACCCATAAGTCATGTGATGCTTTTATTACCCATGAGCTGACAATTCTGAAGAATCTGTTCTGTGACCTGCATACATGGAGCTACAGCCGCAGTACACAGCCATACATGGAGCTACAGCCGCAGTACACAGCCATACATGGAGCTACAGCCGCAGTACACAGCCATACATGGAGCTACAGCCGCAGTACAAAGCCATACATGGAGCTAAAGCCGCAGTACACAGCCAAACATGGAGCTACAGGCGCTGTACACAGCCATACATGGAGCTACAGCCGCAGTACACAGCCATACATGGAGCTACAGGCGCTGTACACAGCCGTACATGGAGCTACAGCCGCAGTACACAGCGATACATGGAGCTACAGCCGCAGTACAAAGCCATACATGGAGCTACAGCCGCAGTACACAGCCATACATGGAGCTACAGGTGCTGTACACAGCCATACATGGAGCTACAGCCGCAGTACACAGCCAAACATGGAGCTACAGGCGCTGTACACAGCCATACATGGAGCTACAGCCGCAGTACACAGCCATACATGGAGCTACAGGCGCTGTACACAGCCGTACATGGAGCTACAGCCGCAGTACACAGCGATACATGAAGCTACAGCCGCAGTACACAGCCATACATGGAGCTACAGCCGCAGTACACAGCGATACATGGAGTTACAGCAGCAGCACACAGCCATACATGGGGCTACAGCCGCAGTACACAGCCACACATGGAGCTACAGCCGCAGTACACAGCCACACATGGTGCTACAGCCGCAGTACACAGCCACACATGGAGCTACAGCCGCAGTACACAGCCATACATGGAGCTACAGGTGCTGTACACAGCCATACATGGAGCTACCGCCACAGTACACAGCCATACATGGAGCTACAGCCGCAGTATACAGCCATACATGGAGCTACAGCCGCAGTACACAGCCACACATGGAGTTACAGCACCAGTACACAGCCATACATGGAGCTACAGCACCCGTACACAGCCATACATGGAGCTACAGCCACAGTACACAGCCATACACGGAGCTACAGCCGCAGTACACAGCCATACATGAAGCTACAGCCGCAGTACACAGCCATGCATGGAGCTACAGCCGCAGTACACAGTCATACATGGAGCTACAGCCGCAGTACACAGCCATACATGGAGCTACAGTCACAGTACACAGCCATACTTGGAGCTACAGTCGCAGTACACAGGCATGCATGGAGCTACAGCCGCAGTACACAGTCATACATGGAGCTACAGCCACAGTACACAGCCATACATGGAGCTACAGCCGCAGTACACAGTCATACATGGAGCTACAGCCGCATTACACAGCCATACATGGAGCTACAGCCACAGTACACAGCCATACATGGAGCTACAGCCGCAGTACACAGCCATACATGGAGCTACAGGCGCTCTACACAGCCATACATGGAGCTACAGGCGCTGTACACAGCCATACATGGAGCTACAGCCGCAGTACACAGCCATACATGGAGCTACAGGCGCTGTACACAGCCATACATGGAGCTACAGCCGCAGTACACAGCCATACATGGAGCTACAGCCGCAGTACACAGCCATACATGGAGCTACAGGCGCTGTACACAGCCATACATGGAGCTACAGCCACAGTACACAGCCATACATGGAGCTACAGCCACAGTACACAGCCATACATGGAGCTACAGCCGCAGTACACAGCCATACATGGAGCTAAAGCCGCAGTACACGGCCATACATGGAGCTACAGCCACAGTGCACAGCCATACATGGAGCTACAGCCGCAGTGCACAGCCATACATGGAGCTACAGCCGCAGTACACAGCCATACATGGAGCTACAGCCGCAGTACACAGCTATACATGGAGCTACAGCATCAGTACACAGCCATACATGGAGCTACAGCATCAGTACACAGCCATACATGGAGCTATAGCCACAGGACACAGCTATACATGGAGCTACAGCCGCAGTACACAGCCGTACATGGAGCTACAGCCGCAGTACACAGCATGGAACATCATTGAAGCTTGAGAGTTGCAGCTGTCACTCTATAGTTATGAAGCACTACATAAAGTCTCATTAAGTGAATCCAAATAGGATGTGTTCCCGGCGATGACAGGATACTGTTGTAGTGTATATTAAGCATTGGCCTCTAACAGAAGTAATGGGAACACCCAGTTGTCACATTATGCATACATATACGGAGAAATAACAGATGCTCAATCCAGGATTTGGAGAAAAATGTGTCTTAGAATTGTTATTTCATGGAGAATGAGAGTATTGCAGAGCCCCTGTGTATACCTTGTATCTGACTACTACATAGTCACTGTTAGTCACAATAGACATTTTTTAGCACTCTCTAGATTTCGCTCTTAGCTCTGTCTCTCATCTAAAGGTTGGTGGATAAAGTAACCAGATCTTCCCTGCCTGGGGCTTGCAGTACAGTAATGTCACCTGTGTTGCTATGACCAAGGTTGTCGTTGGCAATGTACAAATGTTGTATTTTATATGGTTCTGGTTCTGTATTTGTGTACTGAGCTTGGCAGTGCAGTTTTTAGACAGTTTTTCAACTAATATGAGTAAAGGGGCTGTGCCTTAGCACCAGGTTCAAAAGAGCCCAAAAATCAGGCTTATTTTTTGATGTAATCTAAACCAACTAATAGAAGGTTAAAATTTATACTAAAAAGACTAATACTACAACATATTTATCATCCAGATTTGTACATTGCGATGCTGGATGATTTCCGCTGCAGTATAAATCTGTCCGTCTCCGTTTACGCTGTCTAATGTTGAATGCTTCTGATAAATCTTCCCCAACGTGTTTTGGGTTCTGTAGTATTCTTTCTATTTACATGAAAGGTGGGGCCCCAAAAAAGACTTTCTCTGGTGGGCCCAAGGTACTCCAGTCCGACACTGATCTTATCTCACTGCATGTCTATAATCCTATATGTAAGATTGGCTTATCTTCACCACTTATGACATGTGTGATATGTAAATTTTATTCTTTAATAAAAGGAGTTTAAAAAAAAAAACAAAAACACAAAAAAACACAAAAAAAACACACAAAAAATTAACAGTTTACACTTTAATTTTAAAAATGTTGAACCCGAGGGCTAGGGGTAGAGGACGAGGGCGTGGGCGTCCAACTACTGCAGGGGTCAGAGGCCATGGTCCTGGGTGGGGTGAGACATCACCTGCTGATGAGGGAGCAGGGGAACGCCGCAGAGCTACACTCCCTAGGTTCATGTCTGAAGTTACTGGGACTCGTGGTAGATCACTGTTGAGGCCAGAACAGTGCGAACAGGTGATGTCGTGGATTGCGGACAATGCTTCGAGCCATTTGTCCACCAGTCAGTTTCCACGCAGTCCACCCGTGTCACCGAAATCAGCACTCCTCCAGCTCCTCCACCTCAGCCTCCTTCCGCCCAGTCTGCCCCCTCCCATGAAAATTTGGCATTTGAACCGGCATACTCTGAGGAACTGTTTTCTGGACCCTTCCAAGAGTCACAAACCACTTGTCCGGTTGCTGCTGAGCCTCGGTATTCGGTCCCCAGCCGCCACTACTTTTCCCGATGTGCCGTCCCAGCCCTGCACCAGCACGTGTCAGACAACATCATCCGTGCCCTGACCAACGCCGTTTCTGACAAGGTTCACCTGACCACGGACACGTGGACGAGTGCTGCCGGGCAGGGCCACTATATATCGCTGACGGCACATTGGGTTAATTTGCTGGAGGCTGGGACCGACTCTGACCCTGGGGCTGGTCATATACTGCCGACGCCGAGAATTGCGGGGCCTACCTCGGTCCAGGTCTCTCAGGCCTACTATGCCTCCTCCTCCCACCCCTCCTCCACCTCCTCCTCCGAATTACCATCCGTGGGTATGGCGCCATCAGTCGGTAGCTCTAGGCACAGCAGCAGTGCCATCGCTAAGCGACAGCAGGCGGTGCTCAAACTGCTGAGCCTAGGCGATAAAAGGCACACCGCCCAAGAGCTATTACAGGGCATCACGGCGCAGACTGATCTGTGGCTGGCATGAATGAACCTGAAGCCAGGCATGGTTGTGTGTGACAACGGCCGTAACCTGGTGGCGGCTCTGCAACTCGGCAGACTGACACATGTGCCATGCCTGGCCCATGTGTTAAGTCTGATAGTTCAGCGGTTCCTCAAGACATACCCCAATCTGTCTGATATGCTCACGAAGGTGCGCCGCATCTGTGCGCATTTCAGGAAGTCCAGCACAGATGCTGCCACTCTCAGGGCAGCGCAGCGCCGCCTCCAACTGCCCGCTCACTGACTGTTGTGTGACGTGCCCACGAGGTGGAATTCAACATTAACCATGTTATCCAGAGTTTACCAGCAGCGCAGAGCAATTGTAGACTGCCAGATGTCAACTTCCACCAGAACTGGTAGTCAGGTCAGTCAGCTTCCTCAAGTCTACAATGAGGAGTGGACGTGGATGTCTGATATCTTTCAGGTGCTGAGTAACTTTGAGGAGTCAACACAGATGGTAGGTGGCGATGCCGCCATCATCAGCCTCACCATCCCGCTGCTTGGCCTGTTGAAAAACTCTCTGGTCAGCATGAAGTCAGAAGCTTTGCGCTCGTCACAAGAGACGGGGGAAGAAGATTCCCTTGTTGATAGCCAAAGCACCCTCAGGTCTGTTTCTCAGCGCATATCGGAGGTGGTGGAGGAGGATGAGGAGGAAGAGGAGGAGAATGTTGGCAAGACAGAAGAGGGGAGCATTGCTCAGTCCTTCACTGTTCAGCGTGTATGGGCAGAAGAAGAGGAGTTGGAGGAGGAGGAAATGGACAGTCAGGCCAGTGAGGGGAGTGAATTCTTGCGAGTTCGGACTCTGGTGCATATGGCAGATTTCATGGTAGGCTGCCTATCCCGTGACCCTCGCGTTCAAAGAATTTATTCCAGCACAGATTACTGGGTATTCACTCTCCTGGACCCACGGTACAAGCAAAATCTTTCCACTCTCATCCCTGGAGAGGAAAGGAGTGTGAGAATGCATGAATACCAGCAGGCCCTGGTGCACAAGCTGAAACAGTATTTCCCTTCTGACAGCGCTAGCGGCAGAGGGCGTACTTCTGCGGGACAAGTAGCGAGGGAGAGTAGGCGAGCAGGCAGCTTGTCCAGCACTGGCAAGGGTACGCTTTACAAGGACTTTGCCAGTTTTATGTCACACCGGCAAGACACTGTCACCTGTCCCCCAGTCTCGGCAGAGTAGGGCTGATCTTTACAGACAGATGGTGAGGGAGTACGTAGCTGACCATACCATCGTCCTAAATGATCACACAGCTCCCTACAACTACTGGGTTTCAAAGCTGGACATGTGGCACGAACTGGCGCTGTACGCCTTTAAGGTTCTTGCCTGCCCTGCCGCTTGTGTGTTGTCTGAGCGGGTTTTCAGTGCAGCTGGTGGCATCATCACCGATAAGCGTACACGCCTGTCGACTGACAGCGCTGACGGGCTGACGCTTATCAAAATGAATAAAGCCTGGATTTCTCAGGATTTCCATTCTCCACCAGGTGAAAGAAGCTCAACCTGAATAATGTATGCACTCCTCCTCCTCATTTTCCTCCTTCTCCTCCTCTTTGTACACTAAAGCAGAGGAAACTGGCTATTTTTTGACAGGGCCAACTGGCTCTAGCTATAGTACTCTATGTATTTAATTTTTCTGGAGAGCCACCTACCCGGTCCTCTGTTTTAAACAAATTTTGGGAGTGCCACATACAGGCACTCAATCTATTTAATTTTTTTGGAGGACCACCTACCTGCTCCTCTGGTTTGAAAACTTTTTTGGACTGCCACATACAGGCACTATCCAAATTTAATTGTCTCCATAGCAGCCTCCACACACCGTCTTTATAGCTGCCTCCACACGTTGTCTCCATTGATACCTCCACACATCATCTCCATAGCTGCCTCCCAAAGTCGTCCATATAGCTGCCTCCATACATCGTCCTCTTAGCAAACGAGCTGTGTCAGGCAGAATTTTGGGTTGTTTTCATGGCTTCCACATCAAACTTGTTAACTTTGTCGCCACCCTGCTGTGTTATCCACAAAATATACTGGCAAACTTTTATCATTTATATTATTATAATATTATTATATTATTTCAGCGCTTCTTGCGCATCTGTTTACATTCCCCTCACCCACAATAACCAAGCCAATTACTTATAAGAACAGTACTACACTTGATCTTATACAAAAGGTTCTTAGAAGTGCTGTTTGTAGCAAACGCTGTTTGTAGTAAACGCTTCTGGCCCCCCGGCCCATTTTGGGTGGGGAGGACCCGAGAGACAGAGGCTTGGACAGGTGAAAGCGCGCCTGGCAGCGGACCACCAGCTCCATCCCAAGATTAGGCAGCCTCAGAGGCATCCATGCATACTGCCCCTGCTGTTTCCTGTCCATTTCGCCTCCACGATCCTCCACAGCGTCCACCAATGTCTCCATGCGCAACTTTCAACTGTCTATACTCCAGACGCTGGAGCGTGAGAGGATATACAGCACATCACCCCCTTATCAAACGAGCTGTGTCAGGCAGAATTTTTAGGTGTTTCACCAGATACATAGTGGAACTCGGCGCATCTGTCGCCACCATGCTGGAGACCTGAAGTTTCAATCATAGCAGCGCAATATGGATGCCCCATACTGTCGCTCTTAATCATGGAAGTCGTCTCCATGGCTGCCTCCCCATGTCGTCCCCTTATCAAACGAGCTGTGTCAGGCTCATTTTTCGGGTGTTTCACCAGATACGTTATGGAACTTGGTCACTATGTCGCCACCATGCTGTGTTATCGACTAAATATACCGTCAACCTTTTGTTCACATAGGAAATCATTTCAGCGCTTCTTGCTCACCTCCTTTGGTGAAACCTGAGTCCATTTAGGGTATGTCGCCATGACACTCTCTAGCCTGCCGCTGCTGCCGCTGCCTCTGCATGCCGTCTTCTATAGTGTCAGGGTCAATTATTGGATGTTTTAGATGCTATCTAGCCTCATTCGGTCACTCTGTCATGGCCATGCTGTTGCCCAAAATTTTGGCATAATGGTGCGATTAAGCAGCCTCAGAGGCATCCATGCATGCTGCCCCTGCTGTTTCCTGTCCATCTCCGTGGTGTTTCCATCCTTTTCTGAGGTTCCCAGGTGTTTGGCCAAGCTTCCCTGTGCAGACCCTTGGTCCCCTTGAAAAATGCTCGAGTCTCCCATTGACTTCAATGGGGTTCGATATTCGAGACTAGCACTTGAGCATCGGGAAAAGTTTGTCCCGAATAACGAGCACCCGAGCATTTTAGTGCCTGCTCATCTCTAGTTATAACCATATAAAGTCAGAATCCAAAAAATGGGGCTAAGCCTTAAGCTAATTTACATCTGTTATTTTAAGAGTGGTTCTGGTTCTGTGTAACCTAGAAACACAATCTTGATATAACATTAAAGAGGGGATTCTAGGTGTGTGTTTAGGTAACACAGCTCAAGAGATACAACTAGAGATGAGCGAACATACTCGTCCGAGCTTGATGCTCGTTCGAGCATTAGCGTACTCGAAACTGCTCGTCGCTCGGACGAATACTTCGCCCGCTCGAGAAAATGGCATCTCCCGCCGTTTTGCTTTTTGACGGCCAGAAACAGAGCCAATCACAAGCCAGGAGACTCTGCACTCCACCCAGCATGACGTGGTACCCTTACACGTCGATAGCAGTGGTTGGCTGGCCAGATCAGGTGACCCTGGAATAGACTAGCCGCTGCCCGCGCTGCTCGGATCATTCTGTGTCTGGATGCCGCTAGGGAGAGAGCTGCTGCTGGTCAGGAAAAGCGTTAGGCTGTTCTATTAGAATAGTGTTAGGCAGGAGTGATTCTACAAGAACCCAACAGCCCTTCTTAGGGCTACAATAACGTTATACTTTTTTTTTTTTTATTTGCAGCTAGTACCATATTGTGAGGAATTTGCAGGGGGACTTGCTACCATTGTGTTTAGCTCTTAGTGACACACATATCCACCTCAAACACCAAAGTGGGACAATTTATTAGGGGTTTGATTTCAATTAGGCACAGTCTGCCATTTACATTTTATTTTACGTTTATTTTTTCATAACTCAGCGTCATCTCATCTGGCATAGTAGTGTGCTTTCATACTTGGCTAGAAAATAGCCATAGCAATAGGATAGCATTGTTTGGTTTTAAAAACTAAAAAACACAAAAAAACAAAAAAAAAAAATTAAAGTTATAACTTTCATTTTCAAAATGTTGAACCCGAGGGTTAGGGGTAGAGGACGAGGGCGGGGACGTGGGCGTCCAACTACTGCAGGGGTCAGAGGCCGTGGTCCTGGGCGGGGTGAGACACCACCTGCTGATGAGGGAGCAGGGGAACGCCGCAGAGCTACACTCCCTAGGTTCATGTCTGAAGTTACTGGGACTCGTGGTAGAGCACTGTTGAGGCCAGAGCAGTGCGAACAGGTGATGTCGTGGATTGCCGACAATGCTTCGAGCAATTTGTCCACCAGTCTTCCACGCAGTCCACCCATGTCACCGAAATCGGCACTCCTCCAGCTCCTGCACCTCAGCCTCCTCCCCCCCAGTCTGCCCCCTCCCAGAAAAATTTGGCATTTGAACCGGCATACTCTGAGGAACTGTTTTCTGGACCCTTCCCACAGTCACAAACCACTTGTCCGGTTGCTGCTGAGCAATTTTCCAATGCCCAGGTTTTCCACCAGTCGCAGTCTGTGGGTGATGATGACCTTCTTGACATAGTGGAAGAAGTGTGTAAAGAGGTGTCTGACGATGAGGAGACACGGTTGTCAGACAGTGGTGAAGTTGTTGTCAGGGCAGGAAGTCCGAGGGGGGAGCAGACTGAGGGATCGGAGGATGATGAGGTGACAGACCCAAGCTGGGTTGAGAGGCCGGGTGAACACAGTGCTTCTGAGACGGAGGAGAGTCCTCGACCAGAACAGGTTGGAAGAGGCAGTGGTGGGGCCAGACGGAGAGGCAGGGCCAGAGCTGGTGCATCAGCGCCAAATGTGTCACGTAGTGAAGCTCCCGTGGCGAGGGCTCCCGCGGCGAGGGCTAGATTTTCAGAAGTCTGGAGGTTCTTTAAGGAAACACCGGATGACCGACGGACTGTGGTGTGCAACCTTTGCCAAACTAGGATCAGCAGGGGTTCCACCACTACTAGCTTAACTACCACCAGTATGCGCAGGCATATGAATGCTAAACACCCCACTCAGTGGCACCAAGCCCGTTCACCTCCGGCCGTGCACACCACTGCTCCTTCCCCTGTGTCAGCTGATAGTCAGCCCCCTGCCCAGGACCCTGGCACAAAAACCCCATCGTCGCCTCCACGATCCTCCACAGCATCCACCAGCGTTCAGCTCTCCATACCCCAGACGCTGGAGCAGAAAAGGAAATATAGTGCAACCCACCCGCACGCCCAAGCCCTTAATGTCCACATCTCCAGATTGCTTAGCCTGGAGATGCTGCCCTATAGGCTAGTAGAGACCGAGGCCTTTCGCAACCTCATGGCGGCGGCCGCCCCTCGGTATTCGGTCCCCAGCCGACACTACTTTTCCCGATGTGCCATCCCAGCCCTGCACCAGCACGTGTCAGACAACATCATCCGTGCCCTGACCAACGCCGTTTCTGACAAGGTCCACCTAACCACGGACACGTGGACGAGTGCTGCCGGGCAGGGCCACTATATATCGCTGACGGCACATTGGGTTAACTTGGTGGAGGCTGGGACCGAGTCTGACCCTGCGGCTGGTCATATACTGCCGACGCCGAGGATTGCGGGGCCTACCTCGGTCCAGGTCTTTCAGGCCTACTATGCCTCCTCCTCCTCCCACCCCTCCTCCACCTCCTCCTCCGAACTACCATCCGTGGGCATGGCGCCATCAGTCGCTAGCTCTAGGCACAGCAGCAGTGCCGTCGCTAAGCGACAGCAGGTGGTGCTCAAACTGCTGAGCCTAGGCGATAAAAGGCACACCGCCCAAGAACTATTACAGGGCATCACGGCGCAGACTGATCTGTGGCTGGCAACGCTGAACCTGAAGCCAGGCATGGTTGTGTGTGACAACGGCCGTAACCTGGTGGCGGCTCTGCAACTCGTCAGACTGACACATGTGCCATGCCTGGCCCATGTGTTAAATCTGATAGTTCAGCGTTTCCTCAAGACATACCCCAATCTGTCTGATTTGCTCACGAAGGTGCGCCGCATCTGTGCGCATTTCAGGAAGTCCAGCACAGATGCTGCCACTCTCAGGGCAGCGCAGCGCCGCCTCCAACTGCCCGCTCACTGACTGTTGTGCGACGTGCCCACGAGGTGGAATTCAACATTAACCATGTTATCCAGAGTTTACCAGCAGCGCAGAGCGATTGTAGACTGCCAGATGTCAACTTCCACCAGAACTGGTAGTCAGGTCAGTCAGCTTCCTCAAGTCTACAATGAGGAGTGGACGTGGATGTCTGATATCTGTCAGGTGCTGAGTAACTTCGAGGAGTCAACACAGATGGTCAGTGGCGATGCCGCCATCATCAGCCTCACCATCCCGCTGCTTGGCCTGTTGAAAAACTCTCTGATGAGCATGAAGTCGGAAGCTTTGCGCTCGTCACAAGAGACGGGGGAAGAAGATTCCCTTGTTGATAGCCAAAGCACCCTCAGGTCTGTTTCTCAGCGCATATCGGAGGAGGTGGAGGAGAATGAGGAGGAAGAGGAGGAGAATGTTGGCGAGACACAAGAGGGGACCATTGTTCAGTCCTTCACTGTTCAGCGTGTATGGGCAGAAGAAGAGGAGTTGGAGGAGGAGGAAATGGACAGTCAGGCCAGTGAGGGGAGTGAATTCTTGCGCGTTGGTACTCTGGCGCATATGGCAGATTTCATGCTAGGCTGCCTATCCCGTGACCCTCGTGTTCAAAGAATTTATTCCAGCACCGATTACTGGGTATTCACTCTCCTGGACCCACGGTACAAGCAAAATCTTTCCACTCTCACCCTGGAGAGGAAAGGAGTGTGAGAATGCATGAATACCAGCAGGCCCTGGTGCGCAAGCTGAAACAGTATTTCCCTTCTGACAGCGCTAGCGGCAGAGTGCGTAGTTCTGCGGGACAAGTAGCGAGGGAGAGTAGGCGAGCAGGCAGCTTGTCCAGCACTGGCAAGGGTACGCTTTACAAGGCTTTTGCCAGCTTTATGTCACCCCAGCAAGGCACTGTCACCTGTCCCCAGTCTCGGCAGAGTAGGGCTGATCTTTACAGAAAGATGGTGAGGGAGTACGTAGCTGACCATACCATTGTCCTAAATGATCACACAGCTCCCTACAACTACTGGGTTTCAAAGCTGGACATGTGGCATGAACTGGCGCTGTACGCCTTGGAGGTTCTTGCCTGCCCTGCCGCTAGCGTGTTGTCCGAGCGGGTTTTCAGTGCAGCTGGTGGCATCATCACCGATAAGCGCACACGCCTGTCGACTGACAGCGCTGACAGGCTGACGCTTATCAAGATGAATAAAGCCTGGATTTCTCATAATTTCCAATCTCCACCAGGTGAAGGAAGCTCAACCTGAATAATGTATGCACTCCTCCTCCTCATTTTCCTCCTTCTCCTCCTCTTTGTACACTAAAGCAGAGGAAACTGGCTATTTTTTGACAGGGCCCACTGGCTCTAGCTATAGTACTTTATGCATTTAATTTTTCTGGAGGGCCATCTACCCGGTCCTCTGTTTTAAACAATTTTTGGGACTGCCACATACAGGCACTCAATCTATTCAATTTTTCTGGAGGGCCACCTACCTGCTCCTCTGGTTTGAAAACTTTTTTGGACTGCCACATACAGGCACTCAATCTATTTCATTTTTCTGGAGGGCCACCTACCTGCTCCTCTGGTTTGAAAACTCTTTTGGACTGCCACATACAGGCACTCAATCTATTTCATTTTTCTGGAGGGCCACCTACCTGCTCCTCTGGTTTGAAAACTTTTTTGGACTGCCACATACAGGCACTATCCAAATTAAATTGTCTCCATAGCAGCCTCCACACGTTGTCTCCATTGCTACCTCCAAAAGTCGTCCATATCGCTGCCTCCATACATCGTCCCCTTATCAAACGAGGTGTGTCAAGTAGAAATTTGGGTTGTTTTCATGGATTCCACATCAAAGTTGTTAACTTTGTCGCCACCCTGCTGTGTTATCCACAAAATATACTGGCAAACTTTTATGATTAACCGATATTATTTCAGCGCTTCTTGCGCATCTGTTGATTACACTGCTGTGTAATCCACAAAATATACTGCCAAACTTTTACCATTTACAGATATTATTTCAGCGCTTCTTGCGCATCTGTTTACATTCCCCTCACCCGCCATATCCCAAACTTATAAGAACGCTACTACACTTAACTTGGTGGAGGCTGGGACCGAGTCTGACCCTGGGGCTGGTCATATACTGCCGACGCCGAGGATTGCGGGGCCTACCTCGGTCCAGGTCTCAAAGGCCTACTATACCTCCTCCTCCTCCCACCCCTCCTCCACCTCCTCCTCCTCCGAATTACCATCCGTGGGCATGGCGCCATCAGTCGGTAGCTCTAGGCACAGCAGCAGTGCCGTCGCTAAGCGACAGCAGGCGGTGCTCAAACTGCTGAGCCTAGGCGATAAAAGGCACACCGTCCAAGAGCTATTACAGGGCATTCCAAATCAAACTTGTTAACTTTGTCGCCACCCTGCTGTGTAATCCACAAAATATACTGGAAAACTTTTATCATTTACCGATATTATTTCAGCGCTTCTTGCGCATCTGTTTACATTCCCCTCACCCGCCATATAACAAACTTATAAGAACGCTACTACACTTGATCTTATACAAAAGGTTCTTAGAAGTGCTGTTTGGGGAGTAGCCTAGAGACAGGGGCTTGGATTGGCGAAAGCTCGCCTGGCAGCGGAGCGCCAGCTCCATCCCAAGATCCAACTAACATAGTTTTAACTGTAGCACCTTTAATCTACTACTAGTTCACTGCCTCCATACATGGTCCCCTTATCAAACGAGCTGTGTCAGGCAGAATTTTCAGGTGTTTCACCAGATACATAGTGGAACTCGGCGCATCTGTCGCCGCCATGCTGGAGACCTGCAGTTGCAATCATAGAAGCGCAATATGGATGCCCCATACTGTCGCTCTTAATCATGGAAGTCCTCTCCATGGCTGCCTCCAAATGTCGTCCCCTTATCAAACGAGCTGTGTCAGGCTAATTTTTCGGGTGTTTCACCAGATACGTTATGGAACTTGGTCACTATGTTGCCACCATGCTGTGTTATCGACTAAATATACCGTCAACCTTTTGTTCACAGAGGAAATAATTTCAGCGCTTCTTGCTCACCTCCTTTGGTTCCTCTCTGCCACCCATTGGTTTGAAGCCTGAGTCCATTTGGGGTATGTCGCCATGACACTCTCTAGCCTGCCGCTGCTGCCGCTGCCTCTGCATGCCGTCCCCTATAGTGTCAGGGTCAATTATTGGATGTTTTAGATGCTATCTAGCCTTATTCGGTCACTCTGTCATGGCCATGCTGTTGCCCATAATTTTGGCATAATGGTGCGATTAAGCAGCCTCAGAGGCATCCATGCATGCTGCCCCTGCTGTTTCCTGTCCATTTCCATGGTGTTTCCATCCTTTTCTGAGGTTTCCAGGTGTTTGGCCAAGCTTCCCTGTGCAGAGCCTTGGTCCCCTTGAAAAATGCTTGAGTCTCCCATTGACTTCAATGGGGCTCGTTATTCGAGACGAGCACTCGAGCATCGGGAAAAGTTCGTCTCGAATAACGAGTACCCGAGCATTTTAGTGCTCGCTCATCTCTAGATACAACCCTTCAAGTGAAGTGAGAGCCTGAAGGCAGAAGTAGCTGCGGAAGACAGTACAAAAGTCTGTATCTGCCTCTGACATATTAACACTTTACATATTATCTGTTATTTTGCTAAAGTTCCATAACATGTTTTTTTTTCTATATTTGAAAAAAATGCATTGTAAAACAATTAAAAAATTTTGTTATTTTTTCACAATTTTAAATGGTTGTCTGCTACTCTATAAACCAAAAACTGTGTAATTAATAAAATGATTCTACCAAGCTAAACTTCAACTTGTCATGAACAATTGCTATGAAAAGTGGTTCCAGAGATATCATCACCAAAAGGAGAACAAAACAGAAGAGCAAAAACTGACCTGGACACTCGAGGTCCCATGATCCCTGGTCACGAAAGGGTTAATGTGACCCTCCGAATAGAAATTATTAATAATGATAAATGTTTCCTATAGAACTGGATAAAAGAGACAGACCCTTATATCAGTTACATCGGCTTTATTATATTTAGGGCAGAACTAAGAATAATTCTGCTTTCTGGAGTCAGGAGACATTGGATGTTGTCACCAGATGTCATTTTTAATAAGACTCCTATTTACCAGGCCGGAAGGGGAAAGGGTACCAGGGTCTCCTTCCATTATCTTCACTTGTCTCATCAGCTTCCAGGTCACGTTCCTCTTCATGTTCCTCTTTACGTTCCTCTTCTTCTCCTCTTTTCCTGTGATAGGAGACAATGGAGATTTCATGAAACATTTTCCTATGAATAATATATTGTCATTTCTCTTCTTCCTATTCTTCCTATACAGAGATCTCTGAGGTCCTGATCTGCTGCCGGTATAGATCAGTCACTGGGGGAGACGTCACCAAACACTGCAAAGAGAACTTCATGGAGGAGTCCAGGAGGAGATGGGAAGGAGCCTATAAGGCCAAAGTGATGTAATGATGGGTCAGTGTTATCTATATAGAGGTCATTGTACAGGGAGGGGGAGGGGATAAGCTGTGACATCATCTATTGTCAGTAGTGATGTAATGATGGGTCAGTGTTATCTATATAGAGGTCATTGTACAGGGAGGGGGGAGATAAGTTATGACATCATCTATTGTCAGTAGTGATGTAATGAAGGGTCAGTGTTATCTATATAGAGGTCATTGTACAGGGAGGGGGAGGAGATAAGCTGTGACATCATCTATTGTCAGTAGTGATGTAATGATGGGTCGGTGTTATCTATATAGAGGTCATTGTACAGGAAGGGGGAGGAGATAAGCTGTGACATCATCTATTGTCAGTAGTGATGTAAAGATGGGTCAGTGTTATCTATATAGAGGTTATTGTACAGGGGAGGAGGAGATAAGCTGTGACATCATCTATTGTCAGTAGTGATGTAATGATGGGTCAGTGTTATCTATATAGAGGTCATTGTACAGGGAGTGGGTGGAGATAAGCTGTGACATCATCTATTGTCAGTAGTGATGTAATGAGGGGTCAGTGTTATCTATATAGAGGTCATTGTACAGGGAGGGGGAGGAGATAAGCTGTGACATCATCTATTGTCAGTAGTGATGTAATGATGGGTCAGTGTTATCTATATAGAGGTCATTGTACAGGGAGGGGGAGGAGATAAGCTGTGACATCATCTATTGTCAGTAGTGATGTAATGATGGGTCAGTGTTATCTATATAGAGGTCATTGTACAGGGAGGGGGAGGAGATGAGCTGTGACATCATCTATTGTCCGTAGTGATGTAATGATGGGTCAGTGTTATCTATATAGAGGTCATTGTACAGGGAGGGGGAGGATATAAGCT
Organism: Engystomops pustulosus; assembly: GCF_040894005.1. NCBI lineage: Eukaryota > Metazoa > Chordata > Amphibia > Anura > Leptodactylidae > Engystomops > Engystomops pustulosus. Next base: position 245,809,725 of record NC_092412.1, read on the forward strand.
GTGACATCATCTATTGTTAGTAGTGATGTAATGATGGGTCAGTGTTATCTATATAGAGGTCATTGTACAGGGAGGGGGAGGAGATAAGCTGTGACATCATCTATTGTCAGTAGTGATGTAATGATGGGTCAGTGTTATCTATATAGAGGTCATTGTACAGGGAGGGGGAGGAGATAAGCTGTGACATCATCTATTGTCAGTAGTGATGTAATGATGGGTCAGTGTTATGTATATAGAGGTCATTGTACAGGGAGGGGGAGGAGATAAGCTGTGACATCATCTACTGTCAGTAGTGATATAATGATGGGTCTGTGTTATCTATATAGAGGTCATTGTACAGGGAGGGGGAGAAGATAAGCTGTGACATCATCTATTGTTAGTCGTGATGTAATGATGGGTCAGTGTTATCTATATAGAGGTCATTGTACAATGAGGAGGAGGAGATAAGCTGTGACATCATCTATTGTCAGTAGTGATGTAATGATTGGTCAGTGTTATCTATGTAGAGGTCACTGTACAGGGGGGGGGAGATAAGCTGTGACATCATCTATTGTCAGTAGTGATGTAATGAGGGGTCAGTGTTATCTATATAGAGGTCATTGTACAGGGAGGGGGAGGAGATAAGCTGTGACATAAACTATTGTCAGTAGTGATGTAATGATGGGTCAGTGTTATCTATATAGAGGTCATTGTACAGGGAGGGGGAGGAGATAAGCTGTGACATCATCTATTGTCAGTATTGATGTAATGATGGGTCAGTGTTATCTATATAGAGGTCATTGTACAGGGAGGGGGAGGAGATGAGCTGTGACATCATCTATTGTCAGTAGTGATGTAATGATGGGTCAGTGTTATCTATATAGAGGTCATTGTACAGGGAGGGGGAGGAGATAAGCTGTGACATCATCTATTGTCAGTCGTGATGTAATGATGGGTCAGTGTTATCTATATAGAGGTCATTGTACAATGAGGAGGAGGAGATAAGCTGTGACATCATCTATTGTCAGTAGTGATGTAATGATTGGTCAGTGTTATCTATGTAGAGGTCACTGTACAGGGGGGGGGAGATAAGCTGTGACATCATCTATTGTCAGTAGTGATGTAATGAAGGGTCAGTGTTATCTATATAGAGGTCATTGTACAGGGAGGGGGAGGAGATAAGCTGTGACATCATCTATTGTCAGTAGTGATGTAATGATGGGTCAGTGTTATCTATATAGAGGTCATTGTACAGGGAGGGGGAGGAGATGAGCTGTGACATCATCTATTGTCCGTAGTGATGTAATGATGGGTCAGTGTTATCTATATAGAGGTCATTGTACAGGGAGGGGGAGGATATAAGCTGTGACATCATCTATTGTCAGTAGTAATGTAATGATGGGTCAGTGTTATCTATATAGAGGTCATTGTACAGGGAGGGGGAGGAGATAAGCTGTGACATCATCTATTGTCAGTAGTGATGTAATGATGGGTCAGTGTTATCTATATAAAGGTCATTGTACAGGGAGGAGGAGATAAGCTGTGACATCATCTATTGTCAGTAGTGATGTAATGATGGGTCAGTGTAATGTATATAGAGGTCATTGTACAGGGAGGGGGAGGAGATAAGCTGTGACATCATCTACTGTCAGTAGTGATATAATGATGGGTCTGTGTTATCTATATAGAGGTCATTGTACAGGGAGGGGGAGGAGATAAGCTGTGACATCATCTATTGTTAGTCGTGATGTAATGATGGGTCAGTGTTATCTATATAGAGGTCATTGTACAGGGAGGGGGAGGAGATAAGCTGTGACATCATCTATTGTCAGTAGTGATGTAATGAGGGGTCAGTGTTATCTATATAGAGGTCATTGTACAGGGAGGGGGAGGAGATAAGCTGTGACATCATCTATTGTCAGTAGTGATGTAATGATGGGTCAGTGTTATCTATATAGAGGTCATTGTACAGGGAGGGGGAGGAGATAAGCTGTGACATCATCTATTGTCAGTATTGATGTAATGATGGGTCAGTGTTATCTATATAGAGGTCATTGTACAGGGAGGGGGAGGAGATGAGCTGTGACATCATCTATTGTCAGTAGTGATGTAATGATGGGTCAGTGTTATCTATATAGAGGTCGAGGTCATTGTACAGGGAGGGGGAGGAGATAAGCTGTGACATCATCTATTGTCAGTCGTGATGTAATGATGGGTCAGTGTTATCTATATAGAGGTCATTGTACAATGAGGAGGAGGAGATAAGCTGTGACATCATCTATTGTCAGTAGTGATGTAATGATTGGTCAGTGTTATCTATGTAGAGGTCACTGTACAGGGGGGGGGAGATAAGCTGTGACATCATCTATTGTCAGTAGTGATGTAATGAGGGGTCAGTGTTATCTATATAGAGGTCATTGTACAGGGAGGGGGAGGAGATAAGCTGTGACATCATCTATTGTCAGTAGTGATGTAATGATGGGTCAGTGTTATCTATATAGAGGTCATTGTACAGGGAGGGGGAGGAGATAAGCTGTGACATCATCTATTGTCAGTAGTGATGTAATGATGGGTCAGTGTTATGTATATAGAGGTCATTGTACAGGGAGGGGGAGGAGATAAACTGTGACATCATCTACTGTCAGTAGTGATATAATGATGGGTCTGTGTTATCTATATAGAGGTCATTGTACAGGGAGGGGGAGGAGATAAGCTGTGACATCATCTATTGTCAGTAGTGATGTAATGATGGGTCAGTGTTATCTATATAGAGGTCATTTTACAGGGAGGGGGAGGAGATGAGCTGTGACATCATCTATTGTCAGTAGTGATGTAATGATGGGTTAGTGTTATCTATATAGAGGTCAGTGTACAGGAGGGGGAGGAAATAAGCTGTGACATTATCTATTGTCAGTAGTGATGTAATGATGGGTCAATGTTATCTATATAGAGGTCATTGTACAGGGAGGGAGGAGGAGATAAGCTGTGACATCATCTATTGTCAGTAGTGATGTAATGATGGGTCAGTGTTATCTATATAGAGATCATTGTACAGGGAGGGGGAGGGGATAAGCTGTATCATCATCTATTGTCAATAGTGATGTAATGATGGGTCAGTGTTATCTATATAGAGGACATTGTACAGGGAGGGGGAGGAGATAAGCTGTGACATCATCTATAGTCAGTAGTGATGTAATGATGGGTCAGTGTTTTATCTATAGAGGTCATTGTACAGGGAGGGGGAGGGGTTTTTTTTCCGTCTTATCACTATATAACAGCAGGACTTACTCTCTCTCATCTTCACAGATGGAAAGGGAAACCAATCCAAGGAAAAGGACAAGGAGAAGAGATTTCCTCAGGAAAGCCATGTCTGCTCTGTAAGACATAATGAGGCAGAACAGTCAGATATACATCTTTCGCTCCTGCTTAACCCTTTAAAGATGTGTCATTTCTCAGCCTCCTGATGTGTCACTTTGTCTTAGGAACACTTTAATATGAGTAATGATTTCCATGACACATGAGACTTCATGAACTTTTGGTGATATGTTTTGCATTTATTTATTAAAAAACACCATTTACAAAATTCAAAATGTATAATATTTAGAAAGATAACCATACGATACAAATTACTTACCATATATACTCGAGTAATAGCCCACCCGAATATAAGCCGCGGCTCCTAATTTTACCCCAAAAATCTGATAAAACCTTTTGACCCAAGCCTAGGGTGAGAAAAGCATTGGTCACATGGCTAGCCAGCCCCCATATGCACCAGTATATAGCCAGCCACTTGCCCCCTAGTATATTGCTAGACAGCCCCCTTATCCACAGTATATAGCCAGCTAGCCCCCAGTATACAGCCAGTCCCTGCCCCATTATATAGCCAGACAGCATCAATTATATAAAAAGCCCTCAGTATAAAGCCAGTCTGCCCCCCAGTATACTGCCAACCACCCTGCCCACTGTATATAGCCGGCCTGACCCTGTATATAGCCAGCCTGCCACGGTATATAGCCAGCCTGCCTACTGTATATAGCCAGCCTGCCTTTGTATATAGCCAGCCGGCCTCCTTTATATACACAACCAGATCCCTGTATATAGGCATCCAACCCCCTGTATATAGCAAGCCAGTCTGACCCCAGTATGTAGCCAGCCAGCCTGCCCCAGTATACAGCCAGCCTTCCCCAGTATATAGCCTGCCAGCCCCGTGTATATAGCCATTAAGTCCCCTGTATATAAGCAGTCAGCCCCCAGTAGTATATAGCCAGCCCCCTGTATACAGCTAGCTAACCCCATTGAAGTATATAGCCAGCCAGCCCACAGTATATAGTTAGCCATCCCTGTAGTATATAGCCAGTCAGGCCCATCGTATATAGCCAGTCCATCTTCCCCAGTATATAGCCAACCAGCCTCCCTGCCCCCAGTATATGGCCAACCAGCCTCCCTGCCCTCAGTATATAGTCAGCCAGTATGCCCCCAGTATATAGCCAACCAGCCTTCCTACCCCCAGTATATAGCAAGCCAGCCCCCTTCCCCCAGTATATAGCCAGCCAGCCTTCCCCCAGTAAAAATCCAACCAGCCTGCCCCCAGCATATAGCAAGCCAGCCCCCTGCCCCAGTATATAGCTAGCCAGCCCCCTGCCCACAGTAAAAAGCCAGCCAGCCTGCCCCAGTATGTAGCCAGCCAGGCCCTGCCCCCAGTATACAGCCAGCCAACCTACTGCCAGTAAATAATGAGACAGCCTGCCCCCAGTATCCAGCCCACCAGCTTTTCCCCAGTATATAGGCTGCCCTCAGTATGCCCAGCACATAAAAAAGACATCAGAGTGTGCGCCCGGTTGCAGCACGTAAAAGAAGAGTAACTGCCGGGGCATTGGACAGGTGAGTATTCACTTACTTTTATTTTTGACTTGAGCATAAGCCATGTTTGGGTTTTTCAGCACAGTTTTTGTGCAGAAAAACTCAGCTTATACTCGAGTATATACCATTATATACCATATATATCATTTAACATATATTTGCTTTATGTTGAAATCATTTTAATCATCCTTTTTCTCTTTTAGGCTGCGAGCCAGCTTACAACAATTTTTTCAGATAAACCATAAAAACTATTGTGGGTCCAAATGAGGCCAATATAAAAGAAAAACCCCATAAATTTCACACACTACAACTATAAAAAACTGTTTATGAAAACCTGTTAACCCTTTCAACTATAAATAATGTAGTAGATAAGTAACAATACTTACCTGCGCCTCAGAAGATGCTGAATAGATGAAGACTGAAGCCACAGGATAGATCCCTTCATGGGCCGCACATACAGGTTCTTATACCCGAAACTTGGGGGAGGATTCATTACTAACATTGTTCTGTTTGTTTTTCCGTAGATGTTTTATGAGTCTCATGATTTAGAATAGTAATTTTTTTAAATATATTTTGGGAACATTTACAAATATTGTGTCTCTCGTACTGACAGTTGACAGATCTTATGACATTTGTGTCAGTTCACTTAGCCTAAAATACTTTCAGCTTTAATTCGTTGGGATGACAAAAATGATTGCTCAAATTCTTAGCAACTGAATAATTTTTTAAACAAAATCCCTCAAAAATTTAAATAATTGTAAATAAAATGGTAATTTCTTATACTTGGTTGGCAGTGACAGTGGCCCATCTGTGTCTGGGTCTTCTGTAGATTTTACTGTCAGGTTGAGAAGACAATGAATTTTTTCTGGTGCCTTTCAGTCAGCAGTGTGAACAGTGCTCTATGGCTGCTCTGCTGATTGAAACTACCTCGCGGGCTTTCTGATAATGCTTTGAAACAAAAATGGTTAATATGCTCACACTTTCAGAGAAGGGCCGACACTAGGAATTTTTGGGGCCCCTGACTGTAAGATTTTTGTGGGCTACATAACATTGAATACACAGTACACATTTATTTTTTACCAAAACATTTTTAAGCCATGACAAGCTAGACAGGACCCTACTCTACTGCACGTCCCCACTAAGTATATAGATAGCCCCTGCACATTCCCACTCAGTATATAGATAGCCCTTTCACGTGCCCACTCAGTATATAGATAGCCCCTTCACGTGCCCACTCAGTATACAGATAGCCCCTGCACGTGCCCACTCAGTATATAGATAGCCCCTGCATGTGCCCACTCAGTATATAGATAGCCCTTGCATATGCCCACTCAGTATATAGATAGCCCCTGCATGTACCCACTCAGTATATAGATAGCCCCTGCATGTGCCCACTCAGTATATAGATAGCCCCTGCACATGCCCACTCAGTATATAGATAGCCCCTGCACCTGCTCACTCAGTTTATAGATAGAGCCTGCACGTGCCCACTCAGTATATAGATAGCCCCTGCATGTACCCACTCAGTATGTAGATAGCCCCTGCACGTGCCGACTCAGTTCATAGATAGCCCCTGCACGTGCCCACTCAGTATATAGATAGCCCCTGCACATGCCCACTCAGTATATAGATAGCCGCTGCACATGCCCACTCAGTATGTAGATAGCCCCTGCACGTCCCCACTAAGTATATAGATAGCCCCTGCACATCCCCTCTCAGTATATAGATAGCCCCTGCACGTCCCCACTCAGTATATAGATAGCCCCTGCACGTCCCCACTCAGTATATAGATAGACCCTGCACGTGCCCACTCAGTATATAGATAGCCCCTGCACGTGTCCACTCAGTATATACATAGCCCCTGCTCATGCTCACTCAGTATATAGATAGCCCCTGCACGTGTCCACTCATTATATAGATAGCCCCAGCACGTGTCCACTCATTATATAGATAGCCCCTGCACGTGTCCACTCATTATATAGATAGCCCCTGCACGTCCCCACTAAGTATATAGATAGCCCCTGCACGTGCCCACTCAGTATATAGATAGCCCCTGCTCATGCTCACTCAGTATATAGATAGCCCCTGCACGTGTCCACTCATTATATAGATAGCCCCTGCACGTCCCCACTAAGTATATAGATAGCCCCTGCACGTGCCCACTCAGTATATAGATAGCCTCTGCACGTCCCCACTCAGTAAATAGATAGCCCCTGCACGTGCCCACTCAGTATATAGATAGCCCCTGCACATTCCCAATCAGTATATAGATAGCCCCTGCAGGTGCCCACTCAGTATATAGACATTAGATTAATCTCTCCCTTAATTCGAACCTCCCATGCACGTATCCAGGGCTTCTCCCGAGTTGCTCCAATTCTCTGGAATGCCCTTCCCCAGACTCTCAGACTAATCCCCACCCTCCAAAGCTTCAAACGTGCTCTTGAAACCCATCTCTTTAGACAGCCTATCACACTCGCTAACTGCATGAAATGTCAACTCTCCCTTTACTAATCCATCCTATGTCCTCCTCCCATCTGTTATCCGGCAAACAGCAGATATGCACCAAGCTCCAGGATTCTCTGCAGTCGTTTTCACCTATGACCCTGTAAATAAGATGGCGGCTGATGGCTGGTTCAAGCAGCAACATCGTTGTTTAGTAAATTATTTATTAAATTATTTTATATTGTTCCCTTATAAAGAATGGCTGGACCATTATACAACCTCTTGTGTCACCCCCTCATCCTCATAGACTGTAAGCTCTTGTGTCACCCCCTCATCCTCATAGACTGTAAGCTCTTGTGATCAGGGCCCTCCCTCCTATTGTTCCATATGACTGTTTGTTCTTTGTAATGTAATATATAGACAGCCCCTGCACGTGCCCACTCAGTATATAGATAGCCCCTGCACTTGCCCACTAAGTATATAGATAGAGCCTGCACGTGCCCACTCAGTATATAGATAGAGCCTGCACGTGCCCACTCAGTATATAGATAGCCCCTGCACGTGCCCACTCAGTATATAGATAGCCCCTGCACTTGCCCACTCAGTATATAGATAGAGCCTGCACGTGCCCACTCAGTATATAGATAGCCCCTGCACGTGCCCACTCAGTATATAGATAGCCCCTGCACTTGCCCACTCAGTATATAGATAGCCCCTGCACCTGCCCACTCAGTATATAGACAGCCCCTGCACGTGCCCACACAGTATATAGATAGCCCCTGCACGTGCCCACTCAGTATATAGATAGCCCCTGCATGTTCCCACTCAGTATATAGACATCCCCTGCACGTGCCCACTCAGTATATAAATAGCTCCTGCACCTGCCCACTCAGTATATAGACAGCCCCTGCACGTGCACACTGAGTATATAGATAGCGCCTGCACCTGCCCACTCAGTATATAGACAGCCCCTGCAGTGCCCACACAGTATATAGATAGCCCCTGCACCTGCCCACTCAGTATATAGACAGCCCCTGCACGTGCCCACTGAGTATATAGATAGCCCCAGCACATACTCATTCAGTTTATAGATAGCCCCTGCACATGCCCACTCAGTATATAGATAGCCCCTGCACGTACCCACTCAGTATAAAGATAGCTCTTGCACGTGCCCACTCAGTGTATAGGTAGCCCCTGCATGTGCCACTCAGTATATAGGTAGCCCCAGCATGTGCCCACTCAATATATACATAACCCCAGCATGTGCCCACTTAGTAACACTGTCCCACTAGACCCCCCCTATGATGACGGCCCTGTCCCAGAGTTCTGCGCCTCTCACATGCCACCTACATCATACTCTGATAAAACCTTATGTGCTATCCTCTAAAAATTTTTGGATTGCTCTACCACCCATGCTCTTTTTGGCTATCTTTGTAGTTTTAGTTTCTGATATTTGGCTTTATATGCTTGCCTATCCTTTGTAACTTACTTGGTTACTTGGAAACTTACATACAACCCTTTGTCCTCATTTCCAAAAACACAGCAGAGACCTTGTGGATTTAATGAACCTAAAATCTCGGCCTTATACTTTCATTACCAAAAGTGCATAAAAAGGTCTAATCCAACTGCAAGGCCTATAATTTCTGGCCGTGAAAACCTGACGGACAGTGTTTGCAAGTTTATTGACTTCCAGCTGAAACCTCTAGTGGAATTACTCCCATCATACTTTGGATTTATCCAATTTATTTTTTAAATTGTATAACATTCAAGACACTTTTCTGGTGACATGTGACGTGGAATCACTGCAATATCTGCCACCAGGACGGATTAAAAACCAGAAGTTTTCAGCTTCTGAGCCCTGAGCAGGGTGACATATTAACACTGAACATAGTTATCTGTTATTTTGCTAAAGGTTTATAACATTTTAATGCTTATTTAAAAACAAAATTACATGAAAACTGTGGGCCACATTTATCAGGTCTTCATTGAAATCATTGCAATTATTCCAGAATGTAGCATTATAATGTAGCATTAGAAAATATGATCCTGCCACTACCATCATCTTCAACCTCTGCCATGACTTCCACCTGATCTCATCACCATCCATTTCTCTCATCCTGCATTATCTGCCACCACTGATCCCAGGAATCTTTTGCATTAGTGTCTTCATCTTCACCTTTCTCACATATGTGTATTGGTATGTGTGAATGTAGACCTAATTCTATGCTGTTCTCTGGAGACTATTTCCTTCCTTCCTTTTTTCATCCATCCATCTCATACCTAATAGTAGTCACTAATTAATCTCGGTTGTATACATTTAGGTCTAGAGGTCTTCTGACCTAGGTTTCACATCTCCACCATTATCCCAATATTCCACCACCTACTAACGAATTTTCTATATCACCATCTCTTCTGCCATCTCATCTAATGGTTTCTGCTGATGCTTACCTGAGTGCTACACTCCGGCTTTGCAAACAGGAGCAACCACCGCATTCTCTATCCTTCTTTCACCTGCTATCACTATCTCTGATACTCCTTGCTGCTGGTGACATTTCCCCCAATCCAGGGACTTTCAAATATATCCCAACCGTTCCTCCAGCCTTCCGTCACAGACCTCTCTCATGCAAATCTTGTAACCACTCTAATCTACAGCCTATGCACCTGACCCGCTCTCCACAACCTCCTCCACCCTCACGTTCCATATGCAACAAAGTCATTGATATTCATGACCTCTTTCCTTCTCGGAAACTGTCTTTCCTGGGCCTGATAGAAACATGGCTATATTCTTCGGTGACTGATTTCCCTGCTGCACTCTGTTATGGTGGACACCGCTTTACCCACACTCCGTGATCCTGCAATAAATCTGGTGGAGGAGTTGCTATCCTCATGTCTTTCGAAGTCCACTTCATCCACATCTACACTCCCTCTAATTTCCAAGTGGCTGTCGTCTACCGATCCCATGGTCCTGCCACTACTTTTATTGATCACTTTAATACCTGGCTTCTTCATTATCTCTCCTCTGACATCCCTTCTATCATCATGGGGAGCTTTAACATTCCCATTGATATAGCTCATTCTGCTGCCTCTAAACTCCTCTCGCTTACCACCTCATTCAGCCTCTCACAGTGGTTCTCCACAACCAGTCACAAAGAGGGTCAAACGCTTGACCTCATCTTCACCCGCCTCTGTTCCCTATCCAATCTGTTAAACTCTACTCTCGTCCAATCCGATCACAACTCACTTTCTCAATCTGGTTTCAATCTCTCCTGCAGTCCACAGGCCTATACACCCACGTAGGAATCTCAAACATCTGGATACCTGCAAACTCTCAGAGACTCTCCTACCTCTTTCTTCCATATCCTCATGCAAGGAGGTGGAAACTGCTGCCACAGCTACAGCTTCTTCAGCCCTAAACTCTGTAGCCCCCCTCACTCTCACTACACCTAGACAACCGAACCGGCAACCCTGGCACACCAACATAACATCTGAGGCAGAGTGCCAGGGGTGCTGAACGGCATTGGAAGAAATCCCACTCTAAGGAAGACCTTCTATCATACAAGCAGCCACTCTTTACCTACAAATCCGCACTTGCATTTGCCAAACAGGATTACTTCATCAATCTTCTTTATCTCACAACCCCAGGCAACTATTTTCTACATTTTATTCCCGGCCAGACCCAAATCCTCCGCAGAGAACGCACTGCTGGATCGTGAATGGACCGGGTAAGTAAATCTGTCCCATTGTCACCAAAAAGGAGAGCAAAACAGACCAGGACATTCAGGATCCAATGACCCCTGGTCACGAAAGGGTTAATGTAGACTCTCCGGATAGAAATTAATAATAATGATAAACGTTTTCTAGAGAATTCAATAAAAGAGACAGATCCTTATATCAGTTACATCGGCTTTATTATATTTAGGGCAGAACTAAGAATAATTCTGTTTCTGGAGTCAGGAGACATTGGATGTTCTCACCAGATGTCAATAAGACTCCTATTTACCAGGAAAGAAAAGCATAGGGGCATATGGTGTCCTTCCATTATCTGCAGCTTCCAGGTCATGTTCCTCTTCTTGTTCCTCTTCTTCTCCTCTTTTCCTGTGATAGGAGACAATGGAGATTTCATGAAACATTTTCCTATGAATAATATATTGTCATTTCTCTTCTTCCTATTCTTCCTAGAAATCAGGCGATACCTTTTTGAGGCTAACTGAGTATATTTGATGGTGAGCTTTCGAGAAGACTAGTTCTCTTCGTCAGACATGATGTTATGCATGAAACAGAAAATTCACAGCATTTTATACACACTAAACAGTGATCATCAAAGGATATTAAAAAAACCTCTAAAACAACAGATTAATAAAAACAGGGACATCTTATTTACAACAGGATGGCAATAAAAACATTAAAAACCTATGAGGCGAGACACAAGAGCCCTGGCTCTTATCTGCTTGTGGCCTCCAGGTCAGAGGTAGGAGGTCATGAAGCTGGCATGAATGTTAAGACCACTTTGCAAGGTGTTGAATCTCCTCATTAATTTATACTCCCATTCTTTCCTTTCCCTCTGTGTCTTAAAATGTCCCATTAAAATAGTAATCTGCAAATCCTCCATAGTGTGGTCCTCTCTGGAGAAATGTGCAGCCACTGGGAGATCTTTTCTTTCATTTTTAATGTCAGATCTGTGTGAATTCATACGTTGATGGAGTCTCTGACCTGTTTCCCCAACATAAAGGCCTGTGGTTGGACACTGCTGACACATGATAAGGTAGACCACATTAGAGGACCTGCAGGAAAAGGTCCCCTTGATCTGATGTACCTGCTGTGATTGGGGTACAGGTACCTGGTCACCTGTGCGAATGTGATGGCACGTTTTTCATCTGCTTTGCAGGCAGGGTGAGGTACCATTTTCTGATGGAGGTCTCAGGGCACTCCGGACAACCAGTTGTTTCAGGTTTGGTGGTTGCCGGAAGGACAGGAGAGGAGGGACTGGAAATATTTCTTTTAGTCTTGTATCTTTATGCAGAATCTGTTGGAGTTCCTTGGCAATGTGACGCAGGATCTCCAGTTGTGGGCTATAAGTGACTACTAGGGGTACTCTGGCCTCCTGTTGGGTCTCCTTATATTTGAGTAAATCATCTCTGTTGATGGCTGCTGCTTTACCTATTTGGTTATCAGTCACTTTTGGCATGTAGCCCAACTGGAGAAATTCAGACCTGAGCTCCAGGAGGTGTTTTTCCAGGTCTTTCTTGTCTGAACAGATACGGTTGTAGCGTATTGCTTGGCTGTATATGATAGACTGTCTTGTGTGTTTGGGGTGGAAGCTGTTATTTCTCAGGAAGGCCGTTCTGTCTGTTGGTTTATGGAATATGGTTGTGGTTAAGTGGCTGTCTTTAATCTGTATGGTGGTATCCAGAAAGTGTATCTCCTTATCTGAATAGCTTAGTTTCAGATTGATGGTGGGGTGAAAGTTGTTGTAGCCCTCATGGAATTGAATTAGGGCCTCCTCACCTGCAGTCCAGATGATCAGAATATCATCAATATAACGGAGGTAGATCATAGGTTTTGTGGTGCATGTGGATAACTAAGCACCTTCCAGTTCAGCCATAAAAAGATTGGCATACTGTGGTGCACACCTTGAACCCATCGATGTTCCCATACACTGTAGGTACAGATCCTCTCCAAATGAAAAATAGTTGTGGGTGAGCACAAATTGTATGAGATCTGAGACCAGTTCTGTTGGTAAGTTGTGCTTCTCCATATGTGCCCGGCATGCTGCTATTCCATCTTTATGGGGGATGTTAGTGTATAGGGATTCCACATCCATGGTGGCCAGAATTGTACCATCAGGAAGTGGGCCTACAGTCTTGAGCTTGTTTAAAAGGTCAGTAGTGTCCTGGATGTAGCTAGGAGTACTTCTGACCAGGGGTTTAAGGAGATTTTCCACCCAACCTGAGATACTTTCCGTCAAGGTGCCAATGCCAGAAATAATAGGCCTTCCTGGATTACCATCTTTGTGTATCTTGGGGAGCATATAGAAACAGCCTGGCCTGGGATCCTCTGGGATAAGAAGGTTGACCTTGTGTTGCATCTCAGTTGAAAACTTCTTGGTCATATCAATAAGTTGCTTCTTGTAGGCCTCTGTTGGATCACTGTTTTTAATGTTTTTATTGCCATCCTGTTGTAAATAAGATGTCCCTGTTTTTATTAATCTGTTGTTTTAGAGGTTTTTTTAATATCCTTTGATGATCACTGTTTAGTGTGTATAAAATGCTGTGAATTTTCTGTTTCATGCATAACATCATGTCTGACGAAGAGAACTAGTCTTCTCGAAAGCTCACCATCAAATATACTCAGTTAGCCTCAAAAAGGTATCGCCTGATTTCTTCACTCTTCTTCTGCTCTCCATGGCTAACACGGTACAAATCTACACTCCTATTCTTCCTATACAGAGATCTCTGAGGTCCTGATCTGCTGCCGGTATAGATCAGTCACTGGGGGAGACGTCACCAAACACTGCAAAGAGAACTTCATGGAGGAGTCTATAAGGCCAAAGTGATGTAATGATGGGTCAGTGTTATCTATATAGAGGTCATTGTACAGGGAGGCGGAGGAGATAAGCTGTGACATCATCTATTGTCAGTAGTGATGTAATGATGGGTCAGTGTTATCTATATAGAGGTAATTGTACAGGGAGGGAGGAGATAAGCTGTGACATCATATATTGTCAGTAGTGATGTAATGATGGGTCAGTGTTATCTATATAGAGGTCATTGTACAGGGAGGGGGAGGAGATAAGCTGTGACATCATCTATTGTCAGTAGTGATGTAATGATAGGTCACAGTTATCTATATAGAGATCATTGTACAGGGAGGGAGGGGGAGATAAGCCGTGATATCATCTATTGTCAGTAGTGATGTAATGATGGGTCAGTGTTATCTATACAGAGGTCATTGTACAGGGAAGGAGGAGGAGATAAGCTGTGACATCATCTATTGTTAGTAGTGATGTAATGATGGGTCAGTGTTATCTATATAGAGATCATTATACAGGGAGGGGGAGGGGATAAGCTGTATCATCATCTATTGTCAGTAGTGATGTAATGATGGGTCAGTGTTATCTATATAGAGGTCATTGTACAGGGAGGGGGAGGAGATAAGCTGTGACATCATCTATTGTCAGTAGTGATGTAGTGATGGGTCAGTGTTATCTATAGAGAGGTCATTGTACAGGGAGGGGATAAGCTGTGACATCATCTATTGTCAGTAGTGATGTAATGATGGGTCAGTGTTATCTATAGAGAGGTCATTACAGGGAGGGGGAGGAGATAAGCTGTGACATCATATATTGTCAGTAGTGATGTAATGATGGGTCAGTGTTATCTATATAGAGGTCATTGTACAGGGAGCAGGAGGAGATAAGCTGTGACATCATCTATTGTCAGTAGTGATGTAATGATGGGTCAGTGCTATCTATATAGTGGCCATTGTACAGGGAGGGGGAGGAGATAAGCTGTGACATCATCTAATGTCAGTAGTGATGTAATGATGGGTCAGTGTTATCTATATAGAGGTCATTGTACGGGGAGGGGGAGGAGATAAGCTGTGACATCATCTATTGTCAGTAGTGATGTAATGATGGGTCAGTGTTATCTATATAGAGGTCATTGTACAGGGAGGAGGAGGAGATAAGCTGTGACATCATCTATTGTCAGTAGTGATGTAATGATGGGTCAGTGTTATCTATATAGAGATCATTGTACAGGGAGGGGGAGGGGATAAGCTGTATCATCATCTATTGTCAGTAGTGATGTAATGATGGGTCAGTGTTATCTATATAGAGGTCATTGTACAGGGAGGGGATAAGCTGTGACATCATCTATTGTCAGTAGTGATGTAATGATGGGTCAGTGTTATCTATATAGAGGTCATTGTACAGGGAGGAGGAGGAGATAAGCTGTGACATCATCTATTGTCAGTAGTGATGTAATGATGCGTCAGTGTTATCTATATAGAGGTAATTGTACAGGGAGGGGGAAGAGATAAGCTGTGACATCATCTATTGTCAGTAGTGATGTAATGATGGGTCAGTGTTATCTATATAGAGGTCATTGTACAGGGAGGGGGAGGAGATAAGCTGTGACATCTATTGTCAGTAGTGATGTAATGATAGGTCACAGTTATCTATATAGAGATCATTGTACAGGGAGGGGGAGGGGATAAGCTGTGACATCATCTATTGTCAGTAGTGATGTGATGATGTGTCAGTGTTATCTATATAGAGGTCATTGTACAGGGAGGGGAGGAGATAAGCTGTGACATCATCTATTGTCAGTAGTGATGTAATGATGGGTCAGTGTTATCTATATAGAGATCATTGTACAGGGAGGGGGAGGGGATAAGCTGTATCATCATCTATTGTCAGTAGTGATGTAATGATGGGTCAGTGTTATCTATATAGAGGTCATTACAGGGAGGGGGAGGAGATAAGCTGTGACATCATATATTGTCAGTAGTGATGTAATGATGGGTCAGTGTTATCTATATAGAGGTCATTGTACAGGGAGCAGGAGGAGATAAGCTGTGACATCATATATTGTCAGTAGTGATGTAATGATGGGTCAGTGTTATCTATATAGAGGTCATTGTACAGGGAGCAGGAGGAGATAAGCTGTGACATCATATATTGTCAGTAGTGAAGTAATCATGGGTCAGTGCTATCTATATAGTGGCCATTGTACAGGGAGGGGAAGGAGATAAGCTGTGACATCATCTAATGTCAGTAGTGATGTAATGATGGGTCAGTGTTATCTATATAGAGGTCATTGTACAGGGAGGGGGAGGAGATAAGCTGTGACATCATCTATTGTCAGTAGTGATGTAATGATGGGTCAGTGTTATCTATATAGAGGTAATTGTACAGGGAGGGAGGAGATAAGCTGTGACATCATATATTGTCAGTAGTGATGTAATGATGGGTCAGTGTTATCTATATAGAGGTCATTGTACAGGGAGGGGGAGGAGATAAGCTGTGACATCATCTATTGTCAGTAGTGATTTAATGATAGGTCACAGTTATCTATATAGAGATCATTGTACAGGGAGGGAGGGGGAGATAAGCCGTGATATCATCTATTGTCAGTAGTGATGTAATGATGGGTCAGTGTTATCTATACAGAGGTCATTGTACAGGGAAGGAGGAGGAGATAAGCTGTGACATCATCTATTGTTAGTAGTGATGTAATGATGGGTCAGTGTTATCTATATAGAGATCATTGTACAGGGAGGGGGAGGGGATAAGCTGTATCATCATCTATTGTCAGTAGTGATGTAATGATGGGTCAGTGTTATCTATATAGAGGTCATTGTACAGGGAGGGGGAGGAGATAAGCTGTGACATCATCTATTGTCAGTAGTGATGTAGTGATGGGTCAGTGTTATCTATAGAGAGGTCATTGTACAGGGAGGGGATAAGCTGTGACATCATCTATTGTCAGTAGTGATGTAATGATGGGTCAGTGTTATCTATAGAGAGGTCATTACAGGGAGGGGGAGGAGATAAGCTGTGACATCATATATTGTCAGTAGTGATGTAATGATGGGTCAGTGTTATCTATATAGAGGTCATTGTACAGGGAGCAGGAGGAGATAAGCTGTGACATCATCTATTGTCAGTAGTGATGTAATGATGGGTCAGTGCTATCTATATAGTGGCCATTGTACAGGGAGGGGGAGGAGATAAGCTGTGACATCATCTAATGTCAGTAGTGATGTAATGATGGGTCAGTGTTATCTATATAGAGGTCATTGTACAGGGAGGGGGAGGAGATAAGCTGTGACATCATCTATTGTCAGTAGTGATGTAATGATGGGTCAGTGTTATCTATATAGAGGTCATTGTACAGGGAGGAGGAGGAGATAAGCTGTGACATCATCTATTGTCAGTAGTGATGTAATGATGGGTCAGTGTTATCTATATAGAGATCATTGTACAGGGAGGGGGAGGGGATAAGCTGTATCATCATCTATTGTCAATAGTGATGTAATGATGGGTCAGTGTTATCTATATAGAGGACATTGTACAGGGAGGGGGAGGAGATAAGCTGTGACATCATCTATTGTCAGTAGTGATGTAATGATGGGTCAGTGTTATCTATATAGAGGACATTGTACAGGGAGGGGGAGGAGATAAGCTGTGACATCTTCTATTGTCAGTAGTGATGTAATGATGGGTCAGTGTTATCTATATAGAGGTCATTACAGGGAGGGGGAGGAGATAAGCTGTGACATCATATATTGTGAGTAGTGATGTAATGATGGGTCAGTGTTATCTATATAGAGGTCATTGTACAGGGAGCAGGAGGAGATAAGCTGTGACATCATATATTGTCAGTAGTGATGTAATGATGGGTCAGTGTTATCTATAAAGAGGTCATTGTACAGGGAGGGGGAGGAGATAAGCTGTGACATCATCTATTGTCAGTAGTGATGTAATGATGGGTCAGTGTTATCTATATAGAGGTCATTGTACAGGGAGGGGGAGGAGATAAGCTGTGACATCATCTATTGTCAGTAGTGATGTAATGATGGGTCAGTGTTATCTATATAGAGGTCATTGTACAGGGAGGAGGAGGAGATAAGCTGTGACATCATCTATTGTCAGTAGTGATGTAATTATGGGTCAGTGTTATCTATATAGAGGTCATTGTACAGGGAGGAGGAGGAGATAAGCTGTGACATCATCTATTGTCAGTAGTGATGTAATGATGCGTCAGTGTTATCTATATAGAGGTCATTGTACAGGGAGGGGGAGGAGATAAGCTGTGACATCATCTATTGTCAGTAGTGATGTAATGATGGGTCAGTGTTATCTATACAGAGATCCTTGTACAGAGAGGAAGAGGAGATAAGCTGTGACATCATCTATTGTCAATAGTGATGTAATGATGGGTCAGTGTTATCTATATAGAGGACATTGTACAGGGAGGGGGAGGAGATAAGCTGTGACATCATCTATTGTCAGTAGTGATGTAATGATGGGTCAGTGTTATCTATATAGAGGACATTGTACAGGGAGGGGGAGGAGATAAGCTGTGACATCTTCTATTGTCAGTAGTGATGTAATGATAGGTCAGTGTTATCTATATAGAGGTTATTGTACAGTGAGGGGGAGGAGATACGCTGTGACATCATCTATTGTCAGTAGTGATGTAATGATGGGTCAGTGTTATCTATATAGAGGACATTGTACAGGGAGGGGGAGGAGATAAGCTGTGACATCTTCTATTGTCAGTAGTGATGTAATGATGGGTCAGTGTTATCTATATAGAGATCATTGTACAGGGAGGGGGAGGAGAGCTGTGACATCATCTATTGTCCGTAGTGATGTAATGATGGGTCAGTGTTATCTATATAGAGGTCATTGTACAGGGAGGGGGAGGAGAGCTGTGACATCATCTATTGTCCGTAGTGATGTAATGATGGGTCAGTGTTATCTATATAGAGGTCATTGTACAGGGAGGGGGAGGAGATAAGCTGTGACATCATCTATTGTCAGTAGTGATGTAATGATGGGTCAGTGTTATCTATATAGAGGACATTGTACAGGGAGGGGGAGGAGATAAGCTGTGACATCATCTATTGTCAGTAGTGATGTAATGATGGGTCAGTATTATCTATATAGAGGTCATTGTACAGGGAGGGGGAGGAGATAAGCTGTGACATCATCTATTGTCAGTAGAGAATAAAATAAGCAGGATGCATTACTTTGGCTGGGTAGGTAGTGGGGGATGGGCAATTAAAAGTTTAAAAAATGTTAAATATTAAAAAGAAATCTATACATCCTGATTTTTTTTTAAATATGTAGATACATTTTAAAATAATCAACAAAGTGGAAAATCGTAGCAGTAGGAATAACCTTATAATTCATAATTTCCTATATAACAGCAGGACTTACTCTCTCTCATCTTCACAGATGGAAATGGAAACCAATCCCAGGAAAAATATAAGGGAAAGAGATTTCTTTGAGAAAACCATGTCTGCTCTGTAAAAATTTTGAGAAGGTAAAGTTAAGAATATATTATATTATAGCAGCAGAGTAGTCGCAGTCACAGGTCAGCGGATGGAAACTTATATTTATAAAATGATTTATGTTGGGGCTCGATTATTGCTGCAGTTTCCTAATGTAGATTTTCTATATGAAGGTTGATTGACCACGTGACCACAAAATCCCAGGCTAAAGCTTTAACCCCTTAATTTAGCTCTACGGCGCAGAGGTGCAGGGAATGTATGAAGAGGGCTCACGGGCTGAGTCCTCTTCATTCAACGATATTGCAGCAAACCCCCACCGCTAATAACCCGCCAGTTGCCGCCGGCAAAGTCGCCGGCAGCATTTAAAAGACGGCGGCTCTTGGGCGCTGACATCTTTATTCCGATCGTCGCTCCCCCGAACGTCATCCGGGGGTGGCGATTGGTTGCCATGACAGCCTCCAGGGCTTCTTTTGTCTTGCTAGCATCAATTTGGCATTTGGCAACAAGATTAGGCAAGAAGGGATATGGAATAGGCATGATGGTTTTCTGGTCTACCAGTTTTGACACCATGGGGCACATTTACTTACCGGGTCACCGGTCCGTCCATAATGCAGCGTGCGGCGATTCACTAAAATTGTGCGCCCGATATCATGAATGTGTCGCTTCCCCGCTCAGGTCCGACAGAGTTCACCATCTTTTTTATGGTGCATTTTAAACAAAGGGCGTGCAACACAATTTCGAAGTTAAATACGGCGCCCAGTCTGAATCAGTCAATCGAGCGGCAGGACGGCCCCTAATTTGTGTCACATTGAAGCAGAGCAGCTGCGCCACAAAAGGGTCACGTGTGCCACAATCCCAGCACAGACACTTATTAAATTCCTGCGCAAGACATTTAGCCCCCGAAAAAGGTGCACAGTCTGACAAAAGTGCGCACCAGGACCCTAAGTAAATGAGCCCCATTATGTATAACTAGATCTGTGGACCTCTTTAGTAGAAGGTGTAGATAAATGTACGCGGACACTGCTATAGGTAGGTCTAAAGGAGTCGTAATGGTCTCCTACCTTGCTTCACACAGCAAGGACCTCCATCTTATTATGGAAGTT
This sequence comes from Engystomops pustulosus, assembly GCF_040894005.1. Lineage (NCBI taxonomy): Eukaryota > Metazoa > Chordata > Amphibia > Anura > Leptodactylidae > Engystomops > Engystomops pustulosus. The sequence continues at coordinate 245,830,133 of NC_092412.1, forward strand.
TTTAAGGAAGTCTTACTGGGGAGTTTAGGTATAGAATGGGCCAGGAGAAAGTGTAGGGGGGTGTTTTGCATTTACATATTTGGGAGTAAATTTACCATGACTGACGTTGGTGAATCAATAAGGTATGAAAGTATCTGTGGGGATTAGGGACTTCTTTTACCTTGTTTATTTTTGTTTGTTTTTTTTCCAAATAAATGACACAAGGGAAAACGTATAGTTTTATCTGACAGTTTAATTTTTCATTTTGCCGTTTTTACGACTTTTCACTGTGATTTTTGCTGTCGTCTTTCAACTATGCCTTCGTCTGCACCTTGTGCCTTATGTATCATTGTTTCCCAGATTTTCTGTGCGACTTTTCACTTATGTATCACTTTTTTGCGCCTTTTGTAGACGCAAATCTGCACCTGGTCAAGGGCAGGTGCAAAGGGAGGATTTCTTTCATGGACCCTGTTTTAACATGTAAATTGGAATTATTTCACATGCTTTAAATGTTTAAAATTTTGCACATAAATCTTTTGGGCATTAAAAGTTTGGGCTCTTTTTTTTTTTAATTCATAAATTTTTGCATTCACATTTTATTTAAATTCATTGATTACTTCTAAGGGTGTGGTCACATGTGGCGTTAACACATGCGTTTTCAAACACATCACAGGAGTTGAGAAGAGCAGATTTGCCTAATTACATTGCTGTTAACATGGGGATTACCAACTCTCCTTTCCTGTATATAACACCTCACATAGCTTGTATCCTCTCCTGTATATAACCCCTCACATGGCTGGTGTCCTCTCCTGTATATAACCCCTCACATGGCTTGTATCCTCTCCTCTATATAACCCCCTCACATGGCTTGTATCCTCTCCTGTATATAACCCCTCACATGGCTTGTGTCCTCTCCTGTATATAACCCATCACATGGCTTGTATACTCTCCTGTATATAACCCCTCACATGGCTTGTATCATCTCCTGTATATAACCCCTCACATGGCTTGTATCCTCTCCTGTATATAACCCCTTACATGGCTTGTATCCTCTCCTGTATATAACCCCTCACATGCCTTGTATCCTCTCCTGTATATAAACGCTCACATGGCTTGTATCCTCTCCTGTATATAAATGCTCACATGGCTTGTGTCCTCTCCTGTATATAACCCATCACATGGCTTGTATCCTCTCCTGTATATAATCCCCTCACATGGCTTGTATCCTCTCCTGTATATAACCTCTCACATGGCTTGTATCCTTTCCTGTATATAACACCTCACATAGCTTGTATCCTCTCCTGTATATAACACCTCACATGGCTTGTATCCTCTCCTGTATAAAAACGCTCACATGGCTTGTATCCTCTCCTGTATATAACCCCTCACATGGCTTGTATCCCCTCCTGTATATAACCCCTCACATGGCTTGTGTCCTCTCCTGTATATAACCCATCACATGGCTTGTATCCTCTCCTGTATATAACCCCTCACATGGCTTGTATCATCTCCTGTATATAACCCCTCACATGGCTTGTATCCTCTCCTGTATATAACCCCTTACATGGCTTGTATCCTCTCCTGTATATAACCCCTCACATGGCTTGTATCCTCTCCTGTATATAAACGCTCACATGGCTTGTATCCTCTCCTGTATATAAACGCTCACATGGCTTGTGTCCTCTCCTGTATATAACCCATCACATGGCTTGAATCCTCTCCTGTATATAATCCCCTCACATGGCTTGTATCCTCTCCTGTATATAACCTCTCACATGGCTTGTATCCTTTCCTGTATATAACACCTCACATAGCTTGTATCCTCTCCTGTATATAACACCTCACATGGCTTGTATCCTCTCCTGTATAAAAACGCTCACATGGCTTGTATCCTCTCCTGTATATAACCCCTCACATGGCTTGTATCCCCTCCTGTATATAACCCCTCACATGGCTTGTATCCTCTCCTGTATATAACCCCTCACATGGCTTGTATCCTCTCCTGTATACAACCCCCTCACATGGCTTCTATCTTCTCCTGTATATAACCCCTCACATGGCTTGTATCCTCTCCTGTATATAACACCTCACATGTCTTGTATCCTCTCCTGTATATAACCCCTCACATGGCTTGTATCCACTCCTGTATATAACCCCTCACATGGCTTGTGTCCTCTCCTGTATATAAACGCTCACATGGCTTGTATCCTCTACTGTATATAACCCCTCACATGGCTTGTACCCTCTCCTGTATATAACCCCTCACATGGCTTGTACCCTCTCCTGTATATAACCCCTCACATGGCTTGTATCCTCTCCTGTATATAACCCCTCACATGCCTTGTATCCTCTTCTGTATATAACCCCTTACATGGCTTGTATCCTCTCCTGTATATAACCCCTCACGTGGCTTGTATCCTCTCCTGTATATAACCCCCTCACATGGCTTGTATCCTCTCCTGTATATAACCCTTCACATGGCTTGTATCCTCTCCTGTATAAAACCCCTCACATAGCTTGTGTCATGTCCTGTATATAACCCCTTACATGGCTTGTATCCTCTCCTGTATATAACCCCTTACATGGCTTGTAGCCTCTCCTGTGTATAACCCCACACATGGCTTGTGTCCTATCCGGTATATAACCCCCTCACATGGCTTGTGTCCTATCCGGTATATAACCCCTCACATGGCTTGTATCATTTCCGGTATTTAACCCCCTCACATGGCTTATATCATCTCCGGTATATAACCCCCTCACATGGCTTGTATCCTCTCCTGTATATAAACGCTCACATGGCTTGTGTCCTCTCCTGTATATAACCCATCACATGGCTTGAATCCTCTCCTGTATATAATCCCCTCACATGGCTTGTATCCTCTTCTATATATATACTTTTAAATGGCTTGTATCCTTTCCTGTATATAACACCTCACATAGCTTGTATCCTCTCCTGTATATAACCCCTCACATGGCTTGTATCCTCTCCTGTATAAAAACGCTCACATGGCTTGTATCTCCCTGTATATAACCCCTCACATGGCTTGTATCCCCTCCTGTTTATAACCCCTCACATGGCTTGTATCCTCTCCTGTATATAACCCCTCACATGGCTTGTATCCTCTCCTGTATACAACCCCCTCACATGGCTTCTATCCTCTCCTGTATATAACCCCTCACATGGCTTGTGTCCTCTCCTGTATATAAACGCTCACATGGCTTGTATCCTCTCCTGTATATAACCACTCACATGCCTTGTATCCTCTTCTGTATATAACCCCTTACATGGCTTGTATCCTCTCCTGTATATAACCCCCTCACATGGCTTGTATCCTCTCCTGTATATAACCCTTCACATGGCTTGTATCCTCTCCTGTATAAAACCCCTCACATAGCTTGTGTCATGTCCTGTATATAACCCCTTACATGGCTTGTAGCCTCTCCTGTGTATAACCCCTCACATGGCTTGTGTCCTATCCGGTATATAACCCCTCACATGGCTTGTATCATTTCCGGTATTTAACCCCCTCACATGGCTTGTATCATCTCCTGTATATAACCCCTCACAAGGCTTGTGTCTTCTCCTGTATATAACGCCTCACATGGCTTGTATCCTCTCCTGTATATAACCCCTCACATGACTTGTGTCCTCTCTTGTATATAGCCCCTCACATGGCTTGTGTCCTCTTTTGTATATAACCCGTCACATGGATTGTATCCTCTCCTGTATATAACCCCTCACATAGCTTGTGTCCTCTCCTGTATATAACCCATCACATGGCTTGTATCCTCTCCTGTATATAAACGCTCACATGGCTTGTATCCTCTCCTGTATATAAACGCTCACATGGCTTGTGTCCTCTCCTGTATATAACCCATCACATGGCTTGAATCCTCTCCTGTATATAATCCCCTCACATGGCTTGTATCCTCTCCTGTATATAACCTCTCACATGGCTTGTATCCTTTCCTGTATATAACACCTCACATAGCTTGTATCCTCTCCTGTATATAACACCTCACATGGCTTGTATCCTCTCCTGTATAAAAACGCTCACATGGCTTGTATCCTCTCCTGTATATAACCCCTCACATGGCTTGTATCCCCTCCTGTATATAACCCCTCACATGGCTTGTATCCTCCCCTGTATACAACCGCCTCACATGGCTTCTATCCTCTCCTGTATACAACCCCCTCACATGGCTTCTATCCTCTCCTGTATATAACCCCTCACATGGCTTGTATCCTCTCCTGTATATAACCCCTCACATAGCTTGTGTCCTCTCCTGTATATAACCCCTCACATGGCTTGTGTCCTCTCCTGTATATAAACGCTCACAAAGCTTGTATCCTCTACTGTATATAACCCCTCACATGGCTTGTACCCTCTCCTGTATATAACCCCTCACATGGCTTGTATCCTCTCCTGTATATAACCCCTCACATGCCTTGTATCCTCTTCTGTATATAACCCCTTACATGGCTTGTATCCTCTCCTGTATATAACCCCTCACGTGGCTTGTATCCTCTCCTGTATATAACCCCCTCACATGGCTTGTATCCTCTCCTGTATATAACCCTTCACATGGCTTGTATCCTCTCCTGTATAAAACCCCTCACATAGCTTGTGTCATGTCCTGTATATAACCCCTTATATGGCTTGTAGCCTCTCCTGTGTATAACCGCACACATGGCTTGTATCCTCTCCTGTATATAACCACTCAAAAGGCTTGTGTCCTCTACTGTATATAAACCCTCACACGGCTTGTGTCTTCTCCTGTATATAATCCCTTAACATGGCCTGTATCCTCTGTTGTATATAACCCCTTACATGGCTTGTGCCCTCTCCTGTATATAACCCCCTCACATGGCTTGTGTCCTCTCCTGTATATAACGCCTCACATGGCTTGTATCCTCTCCTGTATATAACCCCTCACATGACTTGTGTCCTCTCTTGTATATAGCCCCTCACATGGCTTGTGTCCTCTTTTGTATATAACCCGTCACATGGATTGTATCCTCTCCTGTATATAACCCCCTCACATGGCTTGTATCCTCGCCTGTATATAACCCCCTCACATGGCTTGTATCCTCTCCTGTATATAACACCTCACATGGCTTGTGTCCTCTCCTGTATATAACCTCCTCACATGGCTTGTATCCTCTCCTGTATATAACCCCTCACATGGCTTGTGTCCTCTCCTGTATATAACCCATCACATGGCTTGTATCCTCTCCTGTATATAAACGCTCACATGGCTTGTATCCTCTCCTGTATATAAACGCTCACATGGCTTGTGTCCTCTCCTGTATATAACCCATCACATGGCTTGAATCCTCTCCTGTATATAATCCCCTCACATGGCTTGTATCCTCTCCTGTATATAACCTCTCACATGGCTTGTATCCTTTCCTGTACATAACACTTCACATAGCTTGTATCCTCTCCTGTATATAACACCTCACATGGCTTGTATCCTCTCCAGTATAAAAACGCTCACATGGCTTGTATCCTCTCCTGTATATAACCCCTCACATGGCTTGTATCCCCTCCTGTATATAACCCCTCACATGGCTTGTATCCTCTCCTGTATATAACCCCTCACATGGCTTCTATCTTCTCCTGTATATAACCCCTCACATGGCTTGTGTCCTCTCCTGTATATAAACGCTCACATGGCTTGTATCCTCTACTGTATATAACCCCTCACATGGCTTGTACCCTCTCCTGTATATAACCCCTCACATGGCTTGTACCCTCTCCTGTATATAACCCCTCACATGGCTTGTATCCTCTCCTGTATATAACCCCTCACATGCCTTGTATCCTCTTCTGTATATAACCCCTTACATGGCTTGTATCCTCTCCTGTATATAACCCCTCACGTGGCTTGTATCCTCTCCTGTATATAACCCCCTCACATGGCTTGTATCCTCTCCTGTATATAACCCTTCACATGGCTTGTATCCTCTCCTGTATAAAACCCCTCACATAGCTTGTGTCATGTCCTGTATATAACCCCTTACATGGCTTGTATCCTCTCCTGTATATAACCCCTTACATGGCTTGTAGCCTCTCCTGTGTATAACCCCACACATGGCTTGTGTCCTATCCGGTATATAACCCCCTCACATGGCTTGTGTCCTATCCGGTATATAACCCCTCACATGGCTTGTATCATTTCCGGTATTTAACCCCCTCACATGGCTTATATCATCTCCGGTATATAACCCCCTCACATGGCTTGTATCCTCTCCTGTATATAAACGCTCACATGGCTTGTGTCCTCTCCTGTATATAACCCATCACATGGCTTGAATCCTCTCCTGTATATAATCCCCTCACATGGCTTGTATCCTCTCTTATATATATACTTTTAAATGGCTTGTATCCTTTCCTGTATATAACACCTCACATAGCTTGTATCCTCTCCTGTATATAACCCCTCACATGGCTTGTATCCTCTCCTGTATAAAAACGCTCACATGGCTTGTATCTCCCTGTATATAACCCCTCACATGGCTTGTATCCCCTCCTGTATATAACCCCTCACATGGCTTGTATCCTCTCCTGTATATAACCCCTCACATGGCTTGTATCCTCTCCTGTATACAACCCCCTCACATGGCTTCTATCCTCTCCTGTATATAACCCCTCACATGGCTTGTGTCCTCTCCTGTATATAAACGCTCACATGGCTTGTATACTCTCCTGTATATAACCCCTCACATGCCTTGTATCCTCTTCTGTATATAACCCCTTACATGGCTTGTATCCTCTCCTGTATATAACCCCCTCACATGGCTTGTATCCTCTCCTGTATATAACCCTTCACATGGTTTGTATCCTCTCCTGTATAAAACCCCTCACATAGCTTGTGTCATGTCCTGTATATAACCCCTTACATGGCTTGTAGCCTCTCCTGTGTATAACCCCACACATGGCTTGTGTCCTATCCGGTATATAACCCCCTCACATGGCTTGTGTCCTATCCGGTATATAACCCCTCACATGGCTTGTATCATTTCCGGTATTTAACCCTCTCACATGGCTTGTATCATCTCCTGTTTATAACCCCTCACAAGGCTTGTGTCTTCTCCTGTATATAACCCCTTACATGGCTTGTGCCCTCTCCTGTATATAACCCCCTCACATGGCTTGTGTCCTCTCCTGTATATAACGCCTCACATGGCTTGTATCCTCTCCTGTATATAACCCCTCACATGACTTGTGTCCTCTCTTGTATATAGCCCCTCACATGGCTTGTGTCCTCTTTTGTATATAACCCGTCACATGGATTGTATCCTCTCCTGTATATAACCCCTCACATAGCTTGTGTCCTCTCCTGTATATAGCCCATCACATGGCTTGTATCCTCTCCTGTATATAAACGCTCACATGGCTTGTATCCTCTCCTGTATATAAACGCTCACATGGCTTGAATCCTCTCCTGTAAATAATCCCCTCACATGGCTTGTATCCTCTCCTGTATATAACCTCTCACATGGCTTGTATCCTTTCCTGTATATAACACCTCACATAGCTTGTATCCTCTCCTGTATATAACACCTCACATGGCTTGTATCCTCTCCTGTATAAAAACGCTCACATGGCTTGTATCCTCTCCTGTATATAACCCCTTACATGGCTTGTATCCCCTCCTGTATATAACCCCTCACATGGCTTGTATCCTCCCCTGTATACAACCCCCTCACATGGCTTCTATCCTCTCCTGTATACAACCCCCTCACATGGCTTCTATCCTCTCCTGTATATAACCCCTCACATGGCTTGTATCCTCTCCTGTATATAACCCCTCACATAGCTTGTGTCCTCTCCTGTATATAACCCCTCACATGGCTTGTGTCCTCTCCTGTATATAAACGCTCACAAAGCTTGTATCCTCTACTGTATATAACCCCTCACATGGCTTGTACCCTCTCCTGTATATAACCCCTCACATGGCTTGTATCCTCTCCTGTATATAACCCCTCACATGCCTTGTATCCTCTTCTGTATATAACCCCTTACATGGCTTGTATCCTCTCCTGTATATAACCCCTCACGTGGCTTGTATCCTCTCCTGTTTATAACGCCCTCACATGGCTTGTATCCTCTCCTATATATAACCCTTCACATGGCTTGTATCCTCTCCTGTATAAAACCCCTCACATAGCTTGTGTCATGTCCTGTATATAACCCCTTATATGGCTTGTAGCCTCTCCTGTGTATAACCGCACACATGGCTTGTATCCTCTCCTGTATATAACCACTCAAAAGGCTTGTGTCCTCTACTGTATATAAACCCTCACACGGCTTGTGTCTTCTCCTGTATATAATCCCTTAACATGGCCTGTATCCTCTGTTGTATATAATCCCTTACATGGCTTGTGCCCTCTCCTGTATATAACCCCCTCACATGGCTTGTGTCCTCTCCTGTATATAACGCCTCACATGGCTTGTATCCTCTCCTGTATATAACCCCTCACATGACTTGTGTCCTCTCTTGTATATAGCCCCTCACATGGCTTGTGTCCTCTTTTGTATATAACCCGTCACATGGATTGTATCCTCTCCTGTATATAACCCCCTCACATGGCTTGTATCCTCGCCTGTATATAACCCCCTCACATGGCTTGTATCCTCTCCTGTATATAACACCTCACATGGCTTGTGTCCTCTCCTGTATATAACCTCCTCACATGGCTTGTATCCTCTCCTGTATATAACCCCTCACATGGCTTGTGTCCTCTCCTGTATATAACCCATCACATGGCTTGTATCCTCTCCTGTATATAAACGCTCACATGGCTTGTATCCTCTCCTGTATATAAACGGTCACATGGCTTGTGTCCTCTCCTGTATATAACCCATCACATGGCTTGAATCCTCTCCTGTATATAATCCCCTCACATGGCTTGTATCCTCTCCTGTATATAACCTCTCACATGGCTTGTATCCTTTCCTGTACATAACACCTCACATAGCTTGTATCCTCTCCTGTATATAACACCTCACATGGCTTGTATCCTCTCCTGTATAAAAACGCTCACATGGCTTGTATCCTCTCCTGTATATAACCCCTCACATGGCTTGTATCCCCTCCTGTATATAACCCCTCACATGGCTTGTATCCTCTCCTGTATATAACCCCTCACATGGCTTGTATCCTCTCCTGTATACAACCCCCTCACATGGCTTCTATCCTCTCCTGTATATAACCCCTCACATGGCTTGTGTCCTCTCCTGTATATAAACGCTCACATGGCTTGTATCCTCTACTGTATATAACCCCTCACATGGCTTGTACCCTCTCCTGTATATAACCCCTCACATGGCTTGTACCCTCTCCTGTATATAACCCCTCACATGCCTTGTATCCTCTTCTGTATATAACCCCTTACATGGCTTGTATCCTCTCCTGTATATAACCCCTCACGTGGCTTGTATCCTCTCCTGTATATAACCCCCTCACATGGCTTGTATCCTCTCCTGTATATAACCCTTCACATGGCTTGTATCCTCTCCTGTATAAAACCCCTCACATAGCTTGTGTCATGTCCTGTATATAACCCCTTACATGGCTTGTAGCCTCTCCTGTGTATAACCCCACACATGGCTTGTGTCCTATCCGGTATATAACCCCCTCACATGGCTTGTGTCCTATCCGGTATATAACCCCTCACATGGCTTGTATCATTTCCGGTATTTAACCCCCTCACATGGCTTATATCATCTCCGGTATATAACCCCCTCACATGGCTTGTATCCTCTCCTGTATATAAACGCTCACATGGCTTGTGTCCTCTCCTGTATATAACCCATCACATGGCTTGAATCCTCTCCTGTATATAATCCCCTCACATGGCTTGTATCCTCTCCTATATATATACTTTTAAATGGCTTGTATCCTTTCCTGTATTTAACCCCCTCACATGGCTTATATCATCTCCGGTATATAACCCCCTCACATGGCTTGTATCCTCTCCTGTATATAAACGCTCACATGGCTTGTGTCCTCTCCTGTATATAACCCATCACATGGCTTGAATCCTCTCCTGTATATAATCCCCTCACATGGCTTGTATCCTCTCCTATATATATACTTTTAAATGGCTTGTATCCTTTCCTGTATATAACACCTCACATAGCTTGTATCCTCTCCTGTATATAACACCTCACATGGCTTGTATCCTCTCCTGTATAAAAACGCTCACATGGCTTGTATCCACTCCTGTATATAACCCCTCACATGGCTTGTATCCCCTCCTGTATATAACCCCTCACATGGCTTGTATCCTCTCCTGTATATAACCCCTCACATGGCTTCTATCCTCTCCTGTATATAACCCCTCACATGGCTTGTGTCCTCTCCTGTATATAAACGCTCACATGGCTTGTATCCTCTACTGTATATAACCCCTCACATGGCTTGTACCCTCTCCTGTATATAACCCCTCACATGGCTTGTATCCTCTCCTGTATATAACCCCTCACATGCCTTGTATCCTCTTCTGTATATAACCCCTTACATGGCTTGTATCCTCTCCTGTATATAACCCCCTCACATGGCTTGTATCCTCTCCTGTATATAACCCTTCACATGGCTTGTATCCTCTCCTGTATAAAACCCCTCACATAGCTTGTGTCTTGTCCTGTATATAACCCCTTACATGGCTTGTAGCCTCTCCTGTGTATAACCCCACACATGGCTTGTGTCCTATCCGGTATATAACCCCTCACATGGCTTGTATCATTTCCGGTATTTAACCCCCTCACATGGCTTATATCATCTCCGGTATATAACCCCCTCACATGGCTTGTATCATCTCCTGTATATAAACCCTCACACGGCTTGTGTCTTCTCCTGTATATAATCCCTTAACATGGCCTGTATCCTCTGTTGTATATAACCCCTTACATGGCTTGTGCCTTCTCCTGTATATAACCCCCTCACATGGCTTGTGTCCTCTCCTGTATATAACGCCTCACATGGCTTGTATCCTCTCCTGTATATAACCCCTCACATGACTTGTGTCCTCTCTTGTATATAGCCCCTCACATGGCTTGTGTCCTCTTTTGTATATAACCCGTCACATGGATTGTATCCTCTCCTGTATATAACCCCTCACATAGCTTGTGTCCTCTCCTGTATATAACCCATCACATGGCTTGTATCCTCTCCTGTATATAAACGCTCACATGGCTTGTATCCTCTCTTGTATATAAACGCTCACATGGCTTGTGTCCTCTCCTGTATATAACCCATCACATGGCTTGAATCCTCTCCTGTATATAATCCCCTCACATGGCTTGTATCCTCTCCTGTATATAACCTCTCACATGGCTTGTATCCTTTCCTGTATATAACACCTCACATAGCTTGTATCCTCTCCTGTATATAACACCTCACGTGGCTTGTATCCTCTCCTGTATAAAAACGCTCACATGGCTTGTATCCTCTCCTGTATATAACCCCTCACATGGCTTGTATCCCCTCCTGTATATAACCCCTCACATGGCTTGTATCCTCCCCTGTATACAACCCCCTCACATGGCTTCTATCCTCTCCTGTATACAACCCCCTCACATGGCTTCTATCCTCTCCTGTATATAACCCCTCACATGGCTTGTGTCCTCTCCTGTATATAACCCCTCACATGGCTTGTATCCTCTCCTGTATATAACCCCCTCACATGGCTTCTATCCTCTCCTGTATATAACACCTCACATAGCTTGTATCCTCTCCTGTATATAACCCCTCACATAGCTTGTGTCCTCTCCTGTATATAACCCCTCACATGGCTTGTGTCCTCTCCTGTATATAAACGCTCACATGGCTTGTATCCTCTACTGCAGGGGTCAGGAACCTTTTTGGCTGAGAGAGCCATGAACGCCGCATATTTTAAAATGTTATTCCATAAGAGCCGTAGCATATGCACATGCCCCACAGTAGATTGCTAGCGGATTGCAAGCACACCCGTGCCCCTCTCCGTGGCGGCGCCGCTTTCCGTGCTCACTCATCCCACCACTTTCCGGCTTCTGTCCCGGTTGGCCAGCACGCGCTCCTGCACTCGCGGATTTAAAGGGCCAGTGCGCTGATTGGTGCCACCCACTTCCCGGGTTCCTATAAAGACTGGCAGCTATTAGACTGGTAGCCATAGCACATGTCCCCCAGTATATAGGTAGCCACAGCACACACCCCAGTATATAGGTAGCCATACTAATGGGGGCGATGGCGGTGATGGCACCTGGGTCGTACAAAGGACGTGGGCCGGGGTAACATCGTTGCCTGTGTCCAGTGATTAGTCTAAGAGACACAGCAGCAGCAGCCATCACTATTTATTAAAGATTTGTCTGAGAGCCAGATGCAGCCAACAAGAGAGCCATATCTGGCTCCCGAGCCATAGGTTCCCTACCCCTGCTCTACTGTATATAACCCCTCACATGGCTTGTACCCTCTCCTGTATATAACCCCTCACATGGCTTGTATCCTCTCCTGTATATAACCCCTCACATGCCTTGTATCCTCTTCTGTATATAACCCCTTACATGGCTTGTATCCTTTCCTGTATATAACCCCTCACATGGCTTGTATCCTCTCCTGTATATAACCCCCTCACATGGTTTGTATCCTCTCCTGTATATAACCCTTCACATGGCTTGTATCCTCTCCTGTATAAAACCCCTCACATGGCTTGTATCCTCTCCTGTATATAACCCCTCACATGGCTTGTATCATGTCCTGTATATAACCCCTTACATGGCTTGTAGCCTCTCCTGTGTATAACCCCACACATGGCTTGTGTCCTATCCGGTATATAACCCCCTCACATGGCTTGTGTCCTATCCGGTATATAACCCCTCACATGGCTTATATCATCTCCGGTATATAACCCCCTCACGTGGCTTGTATCATCTCCTGTATATAACCCCTCACGTGGCTTGTATCATCTCCTGTATATAACCACTCACAAGGCTTGTGTCCTCTACTGTATATAAACCCTCACACGGCTTGTGTCTTCTCCTGTATATAATCCCTTAACATGGCCTGTATCCTCTGTTGTATATAACCCCTTACATGGCTTGTGCCCTCTCCTGTATATAACCCCCTCACATGGCTTGTGTCCTCTCCTGTATATAACGCCTCACATGGCTTGTATCCTCTCCTGTATATAACCCCTCACATGACTTGTGTCCTCTCTTGTATATAGCCCCTCACATGGCTTGTGTCCTCTTTTGTATATAACCCGTCACATGGATTGTATCCTCTCCTGTATATAACCCCTCACATAGCTTGTGTCCTCTTCTGTATATAACCTACTCACATGGCTTGTATCCTCTCCTGTATATAACCCCCTCACATGGCTTGTGTCCTCTCCTGTATATAACCCCTCACATGGCTTGTATCCTCTCCTGTATATAACCCCCTCACATGGCTTGTGTCCTCTCCTGTATATAACCCCTCACAGGGCTTGTATCCTCTCCTGCATATAACCCCTCACATTGCTTGTGTCCTCTCCTGTATATAACGCCCTCACATTGCTTGTGTCCTCTCCTGTATATAACCTCCTCACATGGCTTGTATCCTCTCCTGTATATAACCCCTTACATGGCTTGTATCCTCTCCTGTATATAACCCCTCACAGGGCTGGTATCCTCTCCTGCATATAACCCCTCACATTGCTTGTGTCCTCTCCTGTATATAACGCCCTCACATTGCTTGTGTCCTCTCCTGTATATAACCCCCTCACATGGCTTGTATCCTCTCCTGTATATAACCCCTTACATGGCTTGTATCCTCTCTTGTATATAACCCCCCCCCCCCCCCACATGGCTTGTATCCTCTACTGTATATAACCCCCTCACATGGCTTGTGTCCTCTCCTGTATATAACCCCCTCACATGTCTTGTGTCCTCTCCTGTATATAACCCCTTCACATGGCTTGTGCCCTCTCCTGTATATAACCCCTTACATGGCTTGTATCCTCTCCTGTAGATAACCCCCTCACAAGGCTTTGTGTACTCTCCTGTATATAACCCCCTCACATGGCTTGTATCCTCTCCTGTATATAACCCCTCACATGGCTTGTATCCTCTCCTGTATATACTAGAGACAGCCGGGTTGTTAAATTTAGAAAACTTCCTTTGAGGTCCTTGCCAATGTGGACCATGACCACTCTATCCTGACCAGCGCTTCCCATTAACCGGTAAACCCAATCCACAACCCAAGCACCCGGCAAACAACACACTGTGCGCAGTCTTTGTTTCATACAGTATTGCCCTGTCTGTTCCCCTAGTAATGGAATCTGCCTCTACCAGCACCTGTCTGACCTTGCCTGTGCTCCCCTTCCCTTTCTTACTGCAGCAGACAGTCCCCTGGTTAATAGAGGCCACGTCTTGCTGCAGCATTGCTACCCCAGAGCTGATACCCCCCTCATCCGCCAGCCTGGCAGTGCCCCAGATCAGGACTAGACTTCCTGCAACTCATCCTTCTACATGTAACCCAACTAGCTGGCCCCTCACCCTGCACCTTCATACTTCCATCCCCACAACCATCTGCCCCATCAACCTGCACCTTCATCCTTCCATCCCCACAACCATCTGCCCCATCAACCTGCACCTCCATACTTCCATCCCCACAACCATCTGCCCCATCTACCTGCACCTTCATCCTTCCATCCCCACAACCATCTGCCCCATCTACCTGCACCTCCATACTTCCATCCCCACACCCACTTTACATATCAAGAAAGCGGAGCAGAACTATTACTAGATGTACATTGGTAAATTACCTCATATCCTGGCCACTTACATACACACACAGTCATATTCTTCTTTATAAGTACGTGTCAGCTTAGAAAGTACATCTAATGCAGCATGTAATATATATGGGGGCTGTATTTGGTAGGGATAACATAGGGTCAAGTGGGTGTGGGGAGTATCCAACATCCTTATAAGGACTGGGCAAAGTAATACACTTATAGTTATGTTAAAGTTATGTTGTTTTACATGCTGCCTGCAAACGAAGCAGCTGTGCCCCCTACCCCTTCCAGCGGAGCTGCTTTCACATTTTGCTGCTCTAGCATCAATGCCCGACAACTGCAGCTGTAGCTGTACTCTGCTCAGCAACTGCAGGAGTATCAGTAAGAGGGAGTAGTAGACGAAGGACAGAGCTGATGGGAGGGGAGGCCAGGGATTTATACAGATCATGGAGCAGAGCGGGCAGCAGCACCTGCACATCTCTCCATGGCAGGTCTTCATATGGGCCGTCTGAGAGCCTCTGGGTGACTGCACAAAACGTCCAAATGATGATCTGACATTGAGAACTACTGACAACAGGTGATGTCCCACCCTCGCAGGGCGTGCACGCTCGAAGATTTAAAGGGCCAGTGCATCACTGATTGGTGCTGGCCATTTCCAGGAATTTAACCGGTTCACGACCGCCCACCGTGTATGCCGTGTATGCACGGGCTGAGCCCTCTCCATAGTCTTTGCTGCATATTGTAATCGCCGCTGGCAAAGGTGCCGATGGCTTCAAAAAGATGGTGGCGCACGGGTGCCGCCATCTTGCCGAGGATAGTCGCTCCCCATGACGTCATCAGGGAGCGGCGATCCGTCGCCATGACAGCCTCGGGTGTTACAAAGACCCGTGGCTGCCTCGTTTTAACCCTTTCATTACAATGTGCTATCAGCACATTGTAATGAATGAGGAGGAAAATCCCCATATACTGCCATATCGTAGTATGGCAGCATATGATAGGATTGATCAGACAACCTAGGGTTAAAGTACCCTAGGGAGTCTGAAAAATAGTAAAATAGAAAAAAAGAAAATAAAAAAATTATAATTAAAAAACCCAGTTGAAAATGCTACTTTTTGCCATTTAAAAGAATTACACCACCCACAGCCCCGTAAAACGAATGTTAGCGCCAGAAGTTTGTACAGGAGCTTTTAAATTTTGTAAATGTATGAAAATATTATAAAACCTATATAAATTTGTTATCCCCGTAGACATGTCATTTGGGGCGCACAGTGAAAGCCCTAAAATCCAAGCCCACAAGAAATCGGAGCAAATGCGTTTTTTTCACCATTTTCACTGCAGTTCGATTTTTTTTTCCTGCTTCCCAGTACATGGCATGGGATATTCAATACCATCACAATGAAGTGTAATTTGTTACACAGAAAACAAACCATCACACAGCTCTTTACGTGTACAAATAAAAAAGTTATAGATTTTTGAAGGTGGGAAGTGAAAAATGGAAATGAAAAAACAGGAAAGGGCCTGGTCCTTAACCGGTTAATAAAATCGGGCCACTCCCCGCCAGATCTTTGTGCTAATCGCCTCAGAAAAAGCTTATTTCATTGCCTAGTGCCTGTCTGCTGATTTTCCGTTGTGACCCAGTTCCGTTCCTGACTTTGACTCCATGCTGCCTTTCCTGACCTCCAGTTTTATTCCTGACGTTGATCCCGTGCTGCTTGTCTCGACCTTCTGCCTGTCCCCGACCACGATTCTGCCTCACGACTTTGTACCATGCCATGGCCACCACTGCGGGCAAAGTTGCGCTGTGGAGAGACCTGGTGGTACCCTGCTGCAGCGAGTCCATTGCACTCTGCAGCGGGCTCTGGTGAAAAACAGGTGCCACTTAAACTCCGCTCCCAGGTGTCGGCTTACACCATCACTCACAGTGGTACAGAGGATCCACTACCTCAAATCCTGACCTCTATATATATAACAATGACCCATCATTACATCACTACTGACAATAGATGATGTCACAGCTTATCTCCTCCCCCTCCCTGTACAATGACCTCTATATAGATAACACTGACCCATCATTACATCACTACTGACAATAGATGATGTCACAGCTTATCTCCTCCCCCTCCCTGTACAATTACCTCTATATAGATAACACTGACCCATCATTACATCACTACTCACAATAGATGATGTCACAGCTTATCTCCTCCTCCTCCCCGTACAATGACCTCTATATAGATAACACTGACCCATCATTACATCTCTACTGACAATAGATGATGTCACAGATTATCTCCTCCTCCTCCCTGTACAATGACCTATATATAGATAACACTGACCCATCATTACATCACTACTGACAATAGATTATGTCACAGCTTATCTCCTCCCCCTCCCTGTACAATGACCTCTATAAAGATAAAACTGACCCATCATTACATCACTAATGACAATAGATGATGTCACAGCTTATCTCCTCCCCTCCCTGTACAATGACCTCTATATAGATAACACTGACCCATCATTACATAACTACTGACAATAGATGGTGTCACAGCTTATCTCCTCCCCCTCCCTGTACAATGACCTCTATATAGATAACACTGACCCTTCATTACATCACTACTGACAATAGATGGTGTCACAGCTTATCTCCTCCCCCTCCCTGTACAATGACCTCTATATAGATAACACTGACCCATCATTACATCACTACTGACAATAGATGATGTCACAGCTTATCTCCTCCCCCTTCTTTACAATGACCTCTATATAGATAACACTGACCCGTCATTACATCACTGCTGACAATAGATGATGTCACAGCTTATCTCCTCCCCCTCCCTGTACAATTACCTCTATATAGATAACAGTGACCCGTCATTACATCACTACTAACAATAGATATTGTCACAGCTTATCTCCTCCCCCTCCCTGTACAATGACCTCTATATAGATAACAATGACCAATAATTACATCACAACTGACAATAGATGATGTCACAGCTTATCTCCTCCCCCTCCCTGTACAATTACCTCTATATAGATAACAATGACCCATCATTACATCACTACTGACAATAGATGATGTCAGTATCTTTAACCCTTTCAGGACCTCGACCTTTTTTGTTTTTTCATTTTCATTTTTCACTCCCCATGATCAAAAATCCATAACTTTTTTATTTTTCCATGTCAAGAGCTGTGTGACAACTTGTTTTCTGCGTAACAAATTACACTTCATAGTGATGGTATTTATTATTCCATGCCGTGTACTCGGAAGCGGGAAAAAAATTCCAAATGCAGTGAAATTGGTAAGAAAAACGCATTTGTGCCGTATTCTTGTGGGCTTGGATCTTACGGATTTCACTGTGCACCCCAAATGACATGTCTACTTTATTCTTTGGGTCGGTGCGATTACGGGGATACCAAATTTATATAGGTTTTATGTTTTCATACATTTAAAAAAATTAAAACCTCCTGTACAAAATTTTTTTGGGGGATTTTGCCATCTTCTTGCGCTAATAACTTTTTTATACTTTGGTGTACGGAGCTGTGGGTGGTGTTGTTTTTTGCGGATTTTGATGACGTTTACAATGTTATCAATTTTAGGACTGTACGACCTTGTGATCAATTTTTATAGAATTTAAAAAAAAAATTTAAATGACAAAAAAGTGCCATTTTCAACTTTGGGCGCAATTTTCCGTTACGGGATTAAACGCAGTGAAAAAACATTATCATATTTTGATAGATCGGGCATTTTCGGACGCAGCGATACCTAATGTGTTTATGATTTTTACTGTTTATTTATATTTATATCAGTTCTACGGAAAGGGGGGTGATTTGAGTTTTTAGGGGTTTTTATTATAATTTTTTTTTTTACACTTTTTTTATTTTTATTTTTACTATTTTTCAGACTCCCTAGGGTACTTTAACCCTAGGTTGTCTGTAAGATCCTATCACATACTGCCATACTACAGTATGGCAGTATATGGGGATTTTACTCCTCATACATTACAATGTGCTGATAGCACATTGTAATGCATGAGTTAACCCGAAGTAGCGTCGGGTCTTCGTGAGACCCGACGCTACCATGGCGACGGATCGCCGCTCCCCGATGACGTCACGGGGAGCGGCGATCCTCGAAAAGATGGCGGCGCCCATGCGCCGCCATCTTTTAGAAGCCGCTGGTAGCTTTGCCGGCGGCGATCAGCGGGAAAACACCCGCGATCGGTGCTGACACCGATCGCGGGTGTTACCGGTAAGCCTTTGCTGCAATAGGCAGCACAGACTTACCGGCTATGGAGAGGGCTCAGCGCGTGAGCCCTCTCCATGCACCCGCGGCCGACCCGTGACGTGCTATTACGTCACGGGTCGTGAACAGGTTAAGACGCCAATGTTATTGATGTGTGATGCGGCCGGGAGCCATCTCTGGCTCATGACGCACTTTGACCCCAGACACGGCCGCGCATCCACCCCTGGGTCAGCTGCAGCAGCAAGAAGCGGACGTGGGAGGACAAATAGAGATAAAGGTGAGTACACATTTTGTAAATTACAGGGGGTGTAAATTTCATTTGGGCTTATTTACTAAGAGTCGCACTGCTTACTTTCATCAGACTTTGCACGGCTTTGTCAGGTATTTAACAGGGGTTTACGCTGGGATTGTGTCGAACAAGATTGGATTTTGGCACAGCTGCGCCGGCTTTCATGCAACGGAAATCGGGGGCGGGCCGTCGGACGATCAGACTGATTCGGACTGAGCGCGGGGTAACTTTCAAAATGTGTCGCAAGATCAAGCACTTACATGCACCAGGAAGAAGAAGGTGAACTCTGTCGGACCTGAGCGGGGAAGCGACACATGCAGGATATCGGGCGCACGATCTTAGTGAATCGCGGCACAGTGCATTATCACCGGACAATGCACTTTCGGTGAACTCCGCGGACCGGGTAAGTAAATGTGTCCCTCTGTGTTTAATAAGGGGTGCAGAATCAAGAACTAATAGGTCCCATTCTATTTATTTAATAAAGGGGGCCCATTGTATATATTTAATGAGGGGGGCCTAGATTGGAAAATGCTGTCGGACTTTGCCTGTTCTTTTATGTGCAAACTGCTTGTACAAGTATTTAAGAAGTGTCAGCACCACAAATGTGTCACACGCGGCTGATTTGTGTCACCACTGCACTATAACCGACGCAACACGAATTTCTGCACATAAAGAGGCGTTCCGGTGCTCGGTCGGACCGTGCACCACATTTATTATGCAGAGTCTGACAGAAGAAAGAAAGTTTCCCAGTAAACCAGTGTCTTGTGCAGCATGTTATTTGCTATACTCATATCCAAGTTCTGTTGCACAAAATTTACTTTTACTCTGTGGGGGTCATTTACTAAGGGCCCGATTCGCATTTCCCGACGTGTTACCCGAATATTTCCGATTTGCGCCGATTTCCCCGATTTTGGCGCACGCGATCGGATTGGGGCGCATTGGCGCTGGCATGCACGCGACGGAAATCGGGGGGCGTGGCCGAACGAAAACCCGACGGATTCTGAAAAAACGCCGCATTTAAAAAACAAAAATGTGTCACGGTGCTTGCACTTACCTTCACTCAGCCCGGCTCGGTGTATTCCAGTGCGTTCCGGGGAACTTCAGCGCAGCAGCGACACCTGGTGGACGTCGGAGGAACTGCCTTAGTGAATCCCGGCCGGACACGAATCCACCGCAGAGAACGCGCCGCTGGATTGCGAATGGGCCGGGTAGGTAAATCTGCCCCTGTGTGTCAAAGAGGTGGGAGCTGCTCAGCTGATTGAGTTCTCTACCTTCAAACTGCCTTGCTTTTCTGACGTGTTGCGCATGCGTTGTGTGCACTGGATTCCTGAGCATGGACGCAATCAGAATGTATGACACCCAATGGAACTCAGCACATGTCACACGCATGAAACATCAGGATATCCGGACAGAATTAAACACTACAAAAATTCAGGGCAGTTTGAAGGTAGAGACGTCAATCGCAATGGAGGGACGAGCTGCCCTTGACTTTTGGCAACTACTGCCTCCCTATGTGAGGCTCCTTATTACATGGATTAAAAGTACATTTTTTTGCACGCTGGAACAGCAAACAGCAAGTGGTTATAAGGAAAGCAGATTACACGCTGCTGGTTTACTGGGGTAGTCTTTGCTGACAATTTGGGGGGCTTAATATGATGGAATCAAAAAATTTGAGGGAACTATGTGTAAATTAATAAATAGGAGTCACAATGTACAATTTAGGAAGTGTTATATGCATATTAATAATTTGAAGGGGATTATATGTATAACAAAAATGAGCACATGGTAATACATTTATAAGTACATTTTGTATAAAATAGTTGAATAGGTGGCGCTGTACACAAAGAATAAGAATGGGCATTAAATAGGCACAGTAAGGGCGCGTGGCCTGGCTATGTAGGAGTGAGGAGGCAACCTTGCTCAGCTCCCGGGCCAGCCAGGAATACCGTCGCAAAATCAACCTCCATCCTGCCAGAAAGGAGAGGGGTACTGGGTCAGCTGCCCCTACCCGATGCGGTGCTCAACAAGAGGTTTTTGCCAGTATCTAATAACCTGAGGCATCCCAGGACGTGCGGCCTTCCCCAGAAGAGGCAAGTGACTTTTATTGACCTGTCACACCCGGCCATCCCACCACAGATTTCACCTCTGGAACCTCTCCCTGCTCACTGGATCACGGCTCCCGTTCATTGGGCTGTGTGGGTCCTGGGATCCCAGTCCTGCATGCGGAGCATGGAGGAGTAAATATGGCAGACGGCGCGGCTCCTCTTCTTCTTCCGGCTCGGGACCCTACATCTCCAAAGCTGCCACCACGTCACGAGGAGACCCAGTTCCGATTCAACACAGCACAGCTCCCGGTCCCGGAGCTGGAGCGCAGCACATCGGGGAACCACTGCTGCTGATTAATGAAGCGACTGCATCTCTTCCAAAGTGGTTCTGGACTTTGACCCTGTCCCGGTCCCACAGTAGCAGAGGGCCCCCACGAAGTTACTCTTCCAGGTCGGCCATGGTATACCCTGTCCAGAAGGCCACCCTGTCTCAGGTGGATTCCCCCTCCCTTACATCAGCGCACTCGCCCTGCCGAGCCCATCCTGATTCTCCCAATACCTGGCCCCAAGATATGCCAGAATGGAAGTCTCCTGATCCACCTCAGCTCTCTCAGTCACAGAGCCCATACTTATGAATACACAGGATAGCACTCCTGGTCACACCTTTGGTCAGTCACCCAAGATGGAAATTCAAGTTTCTCTGCAGTATACTCCAAGTTACCAAAGAAATCCAATAAAGCCGGGTATCCTGGCAGACCTACGTGCCCGTAATCATATCAGAGCTATTCCAACCAGAGATGGACATGGAGAGCTATGTGGCCCATCTCAAACAATCGTACAGAGCAGAGCTGTCCACTTTGCGTGACGAGGTGCCTCAGCTTGAACAAAGGATCACTAATACTGAGTCTTCCCATCGTACTGTTACAGATAGGCTTGCGGTCCACGATATCCAGACATCACTCTATACACAGCAATTATTGGCCCTTACAAACAGATGGATGATGCTGAGAACAGAGGCCGCAGAAACAATATTAGAGTCCAACAGATTGATGGTACTCTCAGAACCATATTAAATAATATTCTCGGGGCCCCTGGAGAATCTCCAAGAGAGCTGGACAACTGATCCTACTCGGCCTAGAGACATCATCTGCAGAATCTACATATACCAGCTCAAGGAGCAAATCATGCCCAAAGCGCGGGAGGTTGGCAGAGTGTGATTCCAGGATTCGGATGTCCAGCTGCTGCCCGACTTGTCCCACTTGACACTACAGAAACGCAGGGACAATACCTTACTCCTGGGGATTTCCGTTTCACCTTTAAGTTAGGCGTGACGACCACTTGACAGTGCTCCGTCATCTGGGGGACCTCTCAGGGTTCCTTGCTGTTCTCAACCTGCCAGATATGACCATCGCAGAATGGCCGTCCTTCCTCACGACCAACCTTCCTTTTCAAACGCTGAGACCGCAGAGGTTTTCTCAACAGAAAGCCAGAAGACGCTCACCTAACAGGCAAGATGAAGGCGCCCAGGCTCCCCCACCCGAGATGAACACCTCATGTCCCCACTTGGACTTTGTGCTCCATTTTTGGATTACCCGGGCTTAATTCTTCCCTACTTGTCCTTCCTCTGACTGGTATTTCAGTCGATCCCTGCAGTATCCTTTACAGTGGCTCATAGTTGGTTACTTCATTACATTTATACGATGTTGAATTGTTGATATAGTTGCACTCCTGTACTGTTTGCATTTCTTCTTTAGGCCTGGATACATACCTACCTTCTCTTTGCTGGTCCCTGGCCCCAAGGGCACCCTGCACAGACAGCGCCCTTCTTACTGGACCCCCACAACCAGCTGGTCTGCTCGTGGTACAACTTGACCCCAATAGGATCATCACTGTCACCAATGACAGTGTCTGACCCTAGATTTTAGCTGCTTTTTAGGCTGCTACATTATTGTCTTATTTGTTAAAGTTTTATACTGGGGGGCAGGGGCTGGCTGTATCCTGGGGGGCAGGGGCTGGCTGTATGCTGAGGGGACAGCCACTGGCTGCTATATACTGGGGGGATGGGCTGGCCGGCTATATACTAGGGGGGAGGGGACTGCTGAGCTTTATACTGGCTGTAGGCTGCGACCAATGTATTTCCCACCCAAGGCTTATACTCGAGTCAATAGGTTTTCCCAGTTTGTGTTAAAATTAAGTACCTCAGCTTGTACTCAGATCGGCTTATACTTGAGTATGTACAGAAAATTACAAAAAAATATATTTTTTTTTTTCTCTTAGCATGCAACAAGGGAAAAATTTCTAGATTTAGTCAAGGCCCAAAACAGGGCGATCACTAAGAGGATAATGAGCTAAGTTAATATCTACATCAGATGACTGTATTTTTTGTTCTCATACCCCGAGATGTTTTCTGAGTCACAGACATGTAAATACCTGGAGCACACACACAAATACAGGGTTGTATTGACACCTGACAGATCTTATGACATTTATCACGGGTCGTTCATTTATCCTAAGGCCCTGTTGCCACGTTCAGTTTTTCATGTGCAGATTTTGATGTCCAAACCAGGAGTAAAGTGAAAAATGAGGAGGGGTAGCGCCTCGCCATTATATGTTCTCCCCACACCCGCTTTTTGATTCACAAACTGCAACGTTATTGAAAACACATTTATCATAGGTCTCTTAGAGCAGAACTTTTCTAGTTGCCTATGGCAACCAATCAAAGCTCAGCTTTCATTTTCCCACAGCTGTTTATAAAATGAAAGCTGAGCTGTGATTGGTTTCCTTGGGCAACTAGACCAGTTTTACCTCAGACACTTGATGATAAATCTCCCCCAATGACAATTTATATCAAACAGCTGAGGAGGAAGAGCAGCCTGGACCTTTCCAAGACAACTCTGACCGCACTCGTCGTACTCAGCCGCTCAACAGAAGAAGAAACCCAGCAGCTATGAGGAGGCTGCTGCAACATCCCCCACCGGGGCCTAGCCTTTTCTCGGGGCCTGGAGACAGCCTGGGCCCTCAGTACCTGAGTGGCTGGCGGTTGCGGCCTAAGCACGCTTGTGTCACGGTGCTTGGTATGGGGAACCGGAGGGTTGTCCTACAGCCTGGCAGGTCTCCAGCAGGGTGGTGTTGGCAAGAAATGATGAGGGAGAGGCTGCTATAGCGGATCTCCCTGGGGCAACCCTTTGGTGTCTAGAGTATGAGTCTCTGTGTGGTGGACAGGGTGCCCGTGATGGTGACAGCCGGAGTAGCAGGAACCAGACGGAGGCAGAGGTTGAACAGAAACACTTACAGTTCTTTATTGGAACCGGCAGGAACATCAGCAACGTGCCTTTAACAGAATGGTGGAGTACTGGAGAGGTATTTGGAGGAAGCCACAGGAGGTAGATCGCCAGCCTGGATGCAGAGGGCAGGCTGGGAGGTAGCTGTGTCCTGGAAGGATGCTTCAGCTTTATCCTGGAGTGCTTCAGGTATCACCCTTGAAGGTAGGATGATACCCCTTTCCTCTCTTTCTCTGTCTAACTTGTTCAGACTCTCTGGTCTGTCTGGAACTCCTCTAAGAGTCTTCTCTAGAACATTCCTGGCCAGGGGTTTTATTATCTCCCCTTGGTCAGGTGGTGGCTGCTCCTCCAATTACCTCTCAGCTCACAGAGACAGGATGCAATACATGTGATTGGCTGACACATATGACATCACATAAAACAATTAACTCCTGACTTACCAGGCAGGATCTACCACTGCAACGTCCCCTGTGTGATGTAGTGACATGCTGTGGGGCTGACTAGACCCTACACAGGCTGCAAGCTACATGGTGGGACGTATTCGCAAACACAGCTCTGCCTTGCATCGGCGAGGGTGTTGCATACCCCCGGGGCAATTGAAAGAGCCGCCCTCGGCTCGACTACAGATGGTTTGGGGCGCAGAGGTAGATAGGGGCACTTCTATGAAGTGCAGGCTACATGATATGTAGGGACAAACCGCCCATGGTCCTGGAGACAGGCACCTGGGTTGGTGTCGGACTAAGACACAGATATGCAAATGCTAAGTATGACAGTTGGTCGCTAACGCCATTAAACCAAACTGTACAGTAGGAAAGGTGTGGTGTCATGTACTGTAATCCACTCCTTGCACCAGGGCCTGTATATTTGTTATAATAACACTTCTTCCCTAGCGACAAATATATAGGGTGTATATGCATTACATTAGCATATGTGACACAATTAAACATTATACTACATAGAGACGGTCCGACACAGCCACACTACAATCTGAAAAGCCTATCAAAGGTTAGTGCAATATAAAAATAAATAAAGCAGCAACTTTTCCTTGAGGTTGGCAAAAGTCTCACAGAAGGTCTTTAAGATCAAAGTCCATCTTCTGGGTACAGCCCTTGAGGTGGGAAAAGTGCAATAAAGATGCAAAGGGTCTCCTCTAGGTGGAGAGGGACAGAGTCCTTTGAAGAAATCTCTGCTGTGGCAGAGGAAGGGGTGCTATCATAGCACATGACAGTGGGCAGTTCAAGGTATGTCTCTTGACTGAAATAAATAAGGGTGAGAGTCTCAGGACAGTTTCTGGCTCTATAGGGTAGGGCAGAAATAAATATTTACAATGGACACAGTACCTGGAGAGGGCTACAGCCTTTCAGGGATTAGTCTTGCTGCTCAAGAGCAATGGCTGCAGACATGAGAGCAGGAACTGCAGCATGGACATCATCAGCCTGGGTGAAGAAAGCAGTGTTGAGATCTGTCACCTGAAGACATCTGGTGGTAGAAACTGGAACTGCTGACATGGGGCACCCAGAAGCTGGAGCTGGAACAGCAGGGAGGTCATCTGCGGTGGCAGGCATCTCAGCAAAGGAAGAAAGCAGGCACTTCTCTGGCTGACCTTCTGTAGCTGGGGGCGCTGTGGAGCGCATGATGATGACCACAGGAGCTGTAACTTCTCCATTGCTGACAGCGGAAGGATTGTTGTTCCTGGACTGACCTGTAGCTCTTGGGGGCGCTGTTGCGCTGGCGGTGATAACCTCTGTAGCTGGCAGGGCGTTCTCACCGGGCAGCCTGGGCCTCTTAGCAGGTGGTCCTGGATACTCCGCAGGACGGTCAGCAGCATTAGATAAGGGGTCAGGCCCCTTTAAGAGAGTCCCTTTTGTAGTCGGGCCTCCCATGGGGAGATGTTGGCCCTCTGCAGGGAGGCCGGACTGTCCCCCAGCCGGGGCTAAGGGAGATATAGTAACAGTCACTGTGATATAGGCCCTGGGGGCCATGGTACTCACATCCACGGTGGTCCTCAGGAGGTCCGGAATCGGAGGAGGAGGCCGCTGTGGAGAATCCACCATTGAAGACTGCGTACGGGAGACAGCAGTAAGCGGTGCAGCAGATGAAGGTGCCCGAGGCTCGTGGGCAGGCCATGCGACACTTGGTTATTCATTTCGGAGGCTGTGCGGCATGTCGGCAGGACTGGAGACAGCACGTGGAGAAATCCAAGATGGCCGATTAACCTCTCTGATGCTGGATGGCGGCTGCGCTGACTCTGAGGTACCTCGTGGGATCTCACTGGCGTTGCAGCGCGGGAGAGTATCGCGCCAGAGGGCGGAGCTTGAGTCTTTCCCGCCAGGAGCTGTGGCGGGCTGAATTTTCTGCTGCGCCACAGCGCGCTGAGGCAGGATTCGCGCCATACACGCAGGGGGCGAAGCTTAGCGATGTCTCTGGGTTTTCCCGCCAGTGAAGGTTTTGGCGGGCTGGAATTACTTGCTGCGCCACAGTCTCTGAGGTAAAATACTTCAGGCGCGGCAGCGCCGGATGTAGCAGAGCTGACAAAGTTCTTTGCAGGGTTTACCCTCTTGAGTGCTGGAGCGGAGCTCGACAGCACGTGGCAGCAGTAATACAGTTCAATGTGAAACACACAAAGTCACTTGGGCCTATCCCCGAATGGCAGCAGGGTTAGGCAGTACAATCGTTTCTTAATAAAGTACAGTCTTTAGTGCCAGGATAAGGCACAGAAGTATATATCCTGTTCGTGACGCCACTTGCAACATCCCCCACCGGGGCCTAGCCTTTTCTCGGGGCCTGGAGACAGCCTGGGCCCGCAGTACCTGAGTGGCTGACGGTTGCGGCCTAAGCACGCTTGTGTCACGGTGCTTGGTATGGGGAACCGGAGGGCTGTCCTACAGCCTGGCAGGTCTCCAGCAGGGTGGTGTTGGCAAGAAATGATGAGGGAGAGGCTGCTATAGCGGATCTCCCTGGGGCAACCCTTTGGTGTCTAGAGTATGAGTCTCTGTGTGGTGGACAGGGTGCCCGTGATGGTGACAGCCGGAGTAGCAGGAACCAGACGGAGGCAGAGGTTGAACAGAAACACTTACAGTTCTTTATTGGAACCGGCAGGAACATCAGCAACGTGCCTTTAACAGAATGGTGGAGTACTGGAGAGGTATTTGGAGGAAGCCACAGGAGGTAGATCGCCAGCCTGGATGCAGAGGGCAGGCTGGGAGGTAGCTGTGTCCTGGAAGGATGCTTCAGCTTTATCCTGGAGTGCTTCAGGTATCACCCTTGAAGGTAGGATGATACCCCTTTCCTCTCTCTCTCTGTCTAACTTGTTCAGACTCTCTGGTCTGTCTGGAACTCCTCTAAGAGTCTTCTCTAGAACATTCCTGGCCAGGGGTTTTATTATCTCCCCTTGGTCAGGTGGTGGCTGCTCCTCCAATTACCTCTCAGCTCACAGAGACAGGATGCAATACATGTGATTGGCTGACACATATGACATCACATAAAACAATTAACTCCTGACTTACCAGGCAGGATCTACCACTGCAACGTCCCCTGTGTGATGTAGTGACATGCTGTGGGGCTGACTAGACCCTACACAGGCTGCAAGCTACATGGTGGGACGTATTCGCAAACACAGCTCTGCCTTGCATCGGCGAGGGTGTTGCACTGCTGAGATCTTTCCTCACAGCTTGTCTATGAGTTACATGGAGGAGGTCCAGGTCATCTCATGATAGAAAGCAAAGAAAGTCATGGTAAGGTGTTACATCTGTACAGGAACTCCAAAATTTCACGTAAAATTTCTCAAACTTTTAGAGAGGAGGAGAAAAATGCAAAAACATAGTGCAAGAACATGGAGGCGCCGATGTCGGTCAACAATACGACCCTGCCGGCTGATCTGTACTGCTGTCACCACCATAGGGGGGAGGGTGAGAATCATTTGTGAAAAGACAATTGCTCAATGTGACAAATGAATTGTTTCCACAGGAATTGCTTGAGCGTGCGTTAACAAAACACGCGTTACTGCCACGTGTAAACACAGTGTTAACAGCTATGTATTCAAGCAAATCTCCTCTTCTCAGCTGTTTTGGTGCGCTTGTAAACACATGTGTTACTGCCACATGTGAACGCACCTCGAGTCTGAGGCACAAGGCTGAGATTGAGAGTGTAGTGAACAGTAAAGGCGATCTACTTCTGATTGTATCTGCTGTACAATGTGGGGCAGATGAAGGAAAACTTGATTATGTGATACAATAACATCTCTCCTGGACTTGCTGGACCAGTATAACCCAAACGGCGAACATAGGCAGCCACCAACTACCTACAAAGGATGTCTTGGTATCAAATTTAATTTCTCCTCCCATGGTAGCAATGGTCTAACATACTGACATGGTTTGGGTCTTGTGTCTGGTCCTTGTCATCCGCTTCCATCTCTTCCAACTCCTGCTCCTCTTCAATTTCTTGAGTTGATAAAACTCCCAATTAGGCCTCAAAACCTTAGGTTTTCAAGTCCTCCAACATAGTCCTTACCTTCCTCCTGTAGCAGTGCAGTTGACTATGGCGCCATGTCCTGTGTCCTCCGGGCCGGATGTATCGTCTCCACCTCCAGGGCATCTAGGAGAGAAATGGCATTGTTCATCCTGTAGTCCTGGCCACTGACAAATAAAGTAGCGTCTTCAAAGTGACACGGCAAACGGCAAGTTTTTCGTCAATACTTGACGTCAAAGTTACACGGCGGTGTAGCATTGTCCGCCTGTCACTACTGTTAGAGATTTGGGCACTATTTTCCATTGCAGTGTTCATGGCCAGGAATAATCTTTTTTACATTTTGACAAGGGCATTTTGGGACATGGAGATACCTAACATTTTGATGCTTTTTACTGTTTATGTTTATATGTGTTCTAGGAAAAGGCGTGATTTCAAGTTTTATATTTGTTATACTTTAACCCTGGGGGGTCTGATTGCTCATACAGTTTACTGCAATACTACTATATTGCAGTAAATTGTGATTTTACAGTTGATCTCTAATAGCTTGCAATCAGCTATTTAGAGATCAGTATTCATGACTGGCTGTAGACTGTCGTGGCAACTAATAGGTGCCCTCCGATGATGTCACAGGGGGCGCCAATCGGCCTTCCAAGATACAGCTGGCAGAAAATGTAGCACTTGGGTACTTGCATGGTTTTATTGTCCCAAAAGTAAGATCTGGTTCTTTACCATAAGGCAGCTCCCTTACCATCAAACATGACTTTCAAGAAGCCTAGTGACATCATGTGGGATTAAAGCCAAACCAGTATATCCATTCCAGAAGGGACATGTTCCCAATTCTATAAAGCACAGTTTTGGCTTAGTTGCGTATCTTCAGTACAGTGTAGGGAACTGGTTTAGCTGAGTGAGAGGCTTTTCACTAAGTAAGAGATCTCTTATGGAGACATTGCCAATTAAGGTGTGAAGACTTATAGCCATTGATGCTCCACTAGGGGATTCTGGGAAATATGCAAATATATTTTCCAGGATGGAACAAAGGAAACAATGCCTCATTTAACTACCTTGAAATGCAGCCTTCCCTTAACATCAAGCATGACTTTCAAGAAGTCTAATGACATGATGTGGGATTAAATATCAATTAAGGTGGTCTTAATTGGCAAAGTGTCTGTAAGGAGAACTTTCACTTCCTGACCTCAAGTCAAAAGCCTCTCACTCAGCTAAACCAGTTTCCTACACTGTACTGAAGAGACGCAACCACGTTAAAACAGCACTGTCTACAGTTGGGAATCTGTTCCTTCTGCAATTTTAGTCAGTGTTATTGCTGTTTTTGGTCCAAATAACTCCTTAGACAGGTCAGTGTAAGAATCCAGAATGTGGGCGAGGACTAAATTATTCCTCTGTGCTAAGAGATTCTGTGCGCTGACAATGTGCTTAGATTGTCATAGTACAGGGTTTATTTACACTTTCATTTTGCTTCTGAACATTCTACTTGCATTTGACACATAGAAAAAGAGAGATGATACAGATCAGAGATGAGAGATGATGAGTTCCATGAGACGAAAATGACACTCTCAGCTCTGCTCCCTCACCTAATCAATAAAATACACAGTCAGCTCTGCTTTTCTTGTCTGTAGCTTGTAGAGTAAGTCTCAGCACGCTGCTGTTTGCCGGCAGGAAGTGCCCGTGTCTGAGCTGGTCTTGTAATGCAGAGGGGAGAGGCAGGATGCAGAGAGCACTGCGGTGTGCAGACATGAGAAGCTATTCATGAGAAGAATCTGACCATAGTCAGAAACTTTACAGTCTTATCAAGGGGCAAACAAAATTGTTAAAAATTGATAGAAACCCCTTTAAGTGAAATATGATTCTGAAAATGTGGATTAAGTTTTTCAAGAATTCTGCATGGAAAATCTGTAACAACTTCTTGCTGCATGAAGTTCCACATTGTGTGCGGCTTCTCTTACCCGTCCGGTTACCGGCTGCTCTGTATATGGGGAGAAGCTGAGAAGAGATGGACAGAAGGGGAGAGTTACATATAGTCCTTTTCTACCTTTGCTGTCTGATGTATTCAGTATTTTCGCATAAGTGACACATGATAAATGTCATGATCTGCCAAATGTCAATATGAAGATACAATAATGATATAACCAATATCCATAGGGCATTTGAAAGCATGAGACCCATCACATATCTACAGGCAGGAGGAGAACAAACAGAAGGTTCTGGAGAAAGTTTCATCCCCATGAATCCTCCCCCAAGTTTCTGGTATAAGAACCTGTATGTGCGGCCCATGAAGGGATCTATCCTGTGGCTTCAGTCTTCATCTATTCAGCATCTTCTGAGGCGCAGGTAAGTAGTGTTACTTATCTACTACAATATGTGATGTTTTATATTATTAATATCGTAAATATCTTTATCACTTTTATAAGCCTTAAAGGGATCATACATTCATCCCTTATCATGTGAGTAGGAGATAAATGTTAATCTTGACTCAAACCCTTTAAATCCTATACAAGATCCTGCCAGTGCGGGTGCACACCAGTATGTCGGTGTGCTTGGTTTAAAATCCTTCATCCTGGTGGTAGATGTCCTTTTATTAATCAATAAAATATATATATTTATGATTTTTTTTACAGAGCAGACATGGCTTTCCTGAAGAAAACTCTTTTCCTTGTCCTTTTCCTGGGATTGGTTTCCCTTTCCATCTGTGAAGATGAGAGCGAGTAAGTCCTGCTGTTATATAGTGATAGGAGAAATTACAGGGTTATTCCTATTGCCTGGATATAACTATATATCACATTGTTTGGGTTTTTTTTTTTTACAAATAGCAGAAGCATCAAATAATTTAGTATTTTTTACTTTTCTTTTTAAACTTTTTATTATCGGCTCACACCTGCCCTAGAGAGCTTAAATTCGTTCTCATGAGATTGCTTTTGTTATAGACTTGCATTGCTACTATATGGCTTCTATGTAGCACTAGATTAAGGTTGGTGGAAGCCTGTGATCGAAAAATCTGGTGGAGGTCACCACCCACCACCAAACATGACACCGAATTCTTAGGTTTCTCACTTCATTATCTCTTCCACCTTCAGAGACTTTATACGGTTATCTTGCACCACCAGATATCACTCTTATGACTCCACAGTAGCCAATATAGTTACAGTGCCCCCACAGTAGCCCATGTAATAAACAATGACACCACATTAGCCAACATGATAACAATGCCAAAACCAATATAGTCATAACCCCCCCCCCCACCACCACCACCACCATAGTAGCCAATATAATAACAATGGTTCTACCATAGCCAATATAGTAATGGGTCCTCCCTTAGTGCCCAAGTCACAGTGCCTAACCTGCAGTAGCAAATAGCCACAGGGCCCCTATTAGCACATGATTTTAGTGGTGGGAAGGGTCAAATAAAATGGCCAGGCTCTTTTGGCGGCATAGGAATAGGGGAATGGCATGAGAAAAGGGGCAGAGGGGTATTGCAGTAAGTTACTGAATTGGGCAGTCGGAGAGGAAGGTATCATGTGATGCGGAGGTGACTGGGGGCTAGGTGGTAGATACTAGGTGCAAGGGCTTAGTGGGTGAATGGGATAATACAGCTGCCTATATGGTGTAGTTTGTGTGCATTAGGGACAGTTTCAGCCACCGACAGCTGAAGATCTGGCAGGATCATAAGTCGAAAATTGTAGCTCTGATGGATCCAGCCCTGCCCCTATGAAAAAAAAACATAGCGCCCAACTTGATTTTTAACCCCTTACTTTTAATTTTACTCAGTTTTATTGCTGATTTAGCTCCTATATCTCAGTGATGGTCAGTGTAAGAGTGTGGGCGGGGACTCTAAGCAGACACTTTATGATCCCTCTAGTGCTGTGAGATGCCATGTGCTGACAATGTGCTTAGATTATCAGGATACAGGGTTTATCTACACGTTCATTTAGCTACTGAACATTGTACTGGTATCTGAGAATATATCAGGTGATGACATCCATGGGATGCAGTTATTCCGATGCTTTCAATTCAATTACCTGTTCAAATTTATGTCTAACTTTAAATGGCCGTGTGGACAGGGATCGTTGGGGAGCCCCTCCATGGAAAATCTGTTTCCCATCAGGGTGCTTGTGGCTCTGCTAATTAGAGCTTGTGGCCATTAAATTTCTCTGGTCTTTTTCCCCATTGTGCTATTGCTAACCCGGGGTATCTTATCCCTGGCTGTTATGCGTATTCACACCTTGTCTTGATTTAATGGTTTTTCCCATATTCTTTCCCTTTCACATTTTCTCCTTTCGTATCTTGCCCGCCCCCTCCTAATCCTCCTTTGAATATCCTCCAGATATTGCATGCATAAATTAAAAGCCAACGTTCTCTTCCTACAGGAGATCCGCTTCTGCACGGGAATCGGGGGCATCTGCACCATTGTCCGAAGAATCCAGGCTCAAAAGGTACTGGAGACTAAGACTGACCCAGAGGGACAATATGTCTTTCCTAAAGTGAATCTTTGGGGGCACCTGGCAAACTGGTCGTTCTGTCCTTGCTAGCTCATGTGACTTTGCGGAGGGCAACTTTAATTTCCCCATGGACCTGACCGTAGACTGCTCATCCCCTATGGCTTATCTGGGCCCCTCACAAATGCTCTCTTTACAGCACTCCTTACATGAATCACAACTTGTGGACGTCTGTCATATCCTTAAAGCCCAAGGTCGTGACTACTCCTATACCACTTCCATAGCCATTGATAAGTTCTGGATGAGCCATCATGCCCTGTCCTAGTAACCTCTGTCTATGATTGCTTCAGTGCTGTGCCCTAATTTCTGTATATAGAGACGGCTCTACCCAAGCTTGAGTTAAGGAGAGAGGGTGACCCTTGAGGAGCAAGTCAGTGAACAAGTTCTCTCACAAGTAATCAAGTGGACCACAGTGGAGGATGAGTTCATGCCCAGCTTCTATGAAATCTTTAAACACAGGAATTGGCCCCCTTCCCTACCAGGGTCTTTAACAGGCTCTCCCTGTCCATTCCCTTTCACCGTCAGTCTCTTAAAATGTCCATATCTGTTATACCTAAAACTAAAAAAGACCTTACTGTGTGCACCAATTACCTTTCCATATTCTTCATCAACATGGATATTAAATTATACTCAAAACTCCTGACCAACTGTTATGAGTAGACCTCCCCTCAGTTATTCACAAAGAGCAAGTGGGCTTTCTTCATGGGAGGGCTCTTACGCCTTATTGACTGACAATACCAGGCCATATCTAAGCAACGGGGGTGTCTGACTCACCCACAACTATACAGTAACCCATGGCTTCAACCGGCTCAGTGACCTCATGGGTTTGTACACTTCCTTTTATTTTCTACCCCGTTTTTCACAAGTGAGACTGATTGGTCTCTGGGGATTCCTTGGTGATGCTGGGGGACCTCTTACTTTGTTAATAACCCCATTTTCCGTCTGGGAACGAGAAGGCACAGATTTCTATGCTGGGAAACGTCCACAGACATCCGCATAAGACAGGTGGTAAATGGATCTTCCTTATCTTCTTTTTGTCTTCTTGGAATTGTGAGCCTCTAATCTGGACTGATTTGTCCTGGTTGGAACGTCAACAATTGGCTTCCTACATTAGCTCAGACTCCAATATTTGGCTCATGTCTCTGTGTATTAGAGGCTCTCCTTTGGCCCTCATCCCCTCCTGCCCACACATTATCTCGACTTTATAATATTCTACTGGAGGAGTCTTCTCGGGGTAGACCAGGTTTTGTGGCCACCTCAGAGGCAGAAATGTCCACTGAACTCACTGACGCAGAATGGGACAAAGCCTTTCAGTATTCCCACAAAATGCCCCTGCCGTACAATGGTACAGATGCCCCCTAATGTTTCATTAAATCTAATTGCAGGTTTCAGGAATCCGCTAGAGAAGCTGTGCGGAGGTGGGATCCAACAAACGTGTAGTGGTACTCGGTAAATCAGCCTTCTTAACAAACTGTATTTGATGCCTACAACATGTTACTGGTAAATCTGTATAAGCCAACCTGAAGGTATCTCTGCTCTCAGTGTTACTGGGCCCCATCTCCTCTATCAAGATAGGGCTTCTCTGACCCATCATTACATCACTACTGACAATAGATGATGTCACAGCTTATCTCCTCCGCCTCCCTGTACAATGACCTCTATATAGATAACACTGACCCATCATTACATCACTACTGACAATAGATGATGTCACAGCTTATCTCCTCCCCCTCCCTGTACAATGACCTGTATAGAGATATCACTGACCCATCATTACATCACTACTGACAATAGATGACGTCACAGCTTATCTCCTCCCCCTCCCTGTACAATGACCTGTATAGAGATATCACTGACCCATCATTACATCACTTCTGACAATAGATGATGTCACAGCTTATCTCCTCCCCCTCCCAGTACAATGACCTCTATATTGATAACACTGACCCATCATTACATCACTACTGACAATAGATGATGTCACAGCTTATCTCCTCCTCCCTCCCTGTACAATGGCTTCGATATAGATAACACTGACCCATCATTACATCACTACTGACAATAGATGATGTCACAGCTTATCTCCTCCTCCTCCTGTACAATGACCTCTACATAGATAACACTGACCCATCATTACATCACTACTGACAATAGATGATGTCACAGCTTATCTCCTTCCCCTCCCTGTACAATGACCTCTATATAGATAACACTGACCCATCATTACATCACTACTGACAATAGATGGTGTCACAGCTTATCTCCTCCCCCTCCCTGTACAATGTCCTCTATATAGATAACACTGACCCATCATTACATCACTACTGACAATAGATGATGTCACAGCTTATCTCCTCCTCCCTCCCTGTACAATGGCTTCGATATAGATAACACTTACCCATCATTACATCACTACTGACAATAGATGATGTCACAGCTTATCTCCTCCTCCTCCTGTACAATGACCTCTACATAGATAACACTGACCCATCATTACATCACTACTGACAATAGATGATGTCACAGCTCATCTCCTTCCCCTCCCTGTACAATGACCTCTATATAGATAACACTGACCCATCATTACATCACTACTGACAATAGATGGTGTCACAGCTTATCTCCTCCCCCTCCCTGTACAATGTCCTCTATATAGATAACACTGACCCATCATTACATCACTACTGACAATAGATGATGTCACAGCTTATCTCCTCCTCCCTATACAATGACCTCTATATAAATAACACTGACCCATCATTACATCACTACTGACAATAGATGATGTCACAGCTTATCTCCTTTCCCTCCCTGTACAATGACCTCTATATAGATAACACTGACCCATCATTACATCACTACTGACAATAGATGATGTCACAGCTTATCTCCTCCCCCTCCCTGTACAATGACCTCTATATAGATAACACTGACCCATCATTACATCACTACTGACAATAGATGATGTCACAGCTTATCTCCTCCTCCTCCCTGTACAATGACCTCTATATAGATAACACTGACCCATCATTACATCACTACTGGCAATAGATGATGTCACAGCTTATCCCCTCCCCCTCCCTGTACAATGACCTCTATATAGATAACACTGACCCATCATTACATCACTACTGGCAATAGATGATGTCACAGCTTATCCCCTCCCCCTCCCTGTACAATGACCTCTATATAGATAACACTGACCCATCATTACATCACTTTGGCCTTATAGGCTCCTTCCCATCTCCTCCTGGACTCCTCCATGAAGTTCTCTTTGCAGTGTTTGGTGACGTCTCCCCCAGTGACTGATCTATACCGGCAGCAGATCAGGACCTCAGAGATCTCTGTATAGGAAGAATAGGAAGAAGAGAAATGACAATATATTATTCATAGGAAAATGTTTCATGAAATCTCCATTGTCTCCTATCACAGGAAAAGAGGAGAAGAAGAGGAACGTGAAGAGGAACGTGAAGAGGAACGTGACCTGGTGACAGCTTCCAATGTTTCCTGACACCAAAATGCCTAATTATTCTTAGTTCTGCCCTAATATAATAAAGCAGATGAAACTTATATGAGGGTCCGTCTCTTTATTCAGTTCATTTCTATCCTGAAGTATACTCGAGTATAAGCCGACCCAAGTATAAGCCGAGGCCCCTAATTTTACCACAAAAACCTGGTAAAACCTATTTTCTTTTACTCGAGTATAAGCAGAGTTTGGGTTTTCAGCACATTTTTTTTGTGCTGAAAAACTAGGCTTATACTCTAGTATATATGGTATTTTTCATTAGACACTGGGGGTCTTCTACCTAGGGTTTCCTATGGAGGAGAAGACATCCGCAAAAATGTAGCTTTTGAAATAAAAAAAATATATAAATTTGTTTTTTTAATTCTTCCCTGCCTTGCCTGACTGTGTGTATGGAGGCCCAGGGAGTACATTTTATATAGAAAACTAGTAACAGGTTAAAAGTCTTTAGGGGAATGTAGTGTATATGCAGGGCAGAAATGGAGGGAGGCGATTGTAGCGTCCCTTCCCCTAGGCCCAGGCTCTCTCCTGTTATGGGGCACTAGGGGCCACTACATGCAGTGCACACTAAAGAGGGGGGAGCGGACTTATAGGGGAATAGTTTGTGACACCAGTTGGGTTGATCACCGACTTGGGCCCCTGGGAGATAGGTGTTGCGGGTCGGCGTGATGTTTAACTCTTGGTGAGTTACCCTCCTCAAAGTGCTTGTCACATGAACTGCACTTTGCCTCCGCTTCGGCCTGGCTCCTCCTACATCTTCCTTCTACTGATTAACTCCTCCTTTCTTCTTCCCATAATCCTCTTGTCCTGCTCTCTCACCTTGGTAGGCCGGCCCCTTTCTTTATTAAACATACAACAATTAAAAGGTACATACACAGTACATTGCCATTGCTACATTCCCTCTTACTTTAAAATGCAGCAAGTCCTCGTACAACTTTTTACACAGTCACATACATTGACAGAAATTACAATTTCCAGAGATATTGTTCAATCTCTAATTACAAAGCTGGTGGGTTTAACCTTTCAGAGAACTTAGCAATTGTGTAAGGTAGTATAGGTTATCCTTGCTGCACATTAACACATCACATGGTTCTTTACCTGGATCTAATATCCCTACAAATCCACAAATCCTGTTGGGACTGGCTTCTAGAATCACTAAATCCCAGATTCTCTATGGTTGATGAACCCCTGGGCATTAGGTTTGGGGGAGCTACTTGGACACAAAGCTCCACTTGGGAGGCGTAAGCCTGCGGTCGGGATTCAACACATATTACAGACGTATTGACATTACTTTCTCAGTGCAAAACTCGCATTGGCATATAGCAGCCCAATGGGTACTCATCTCAAAATGTTACATAACATTACGATATAAGTGCTACTCGTAGCCGCAACAGCGATAAGAGTCCTTTTACCTGAAAAGGAAGGTAATACACATAATGGCAATGGAAGTATCAATAGCTTTCCTACGCCTAGGTCCAAGGGCTGGATAACAGCCACAAGCCACCTAACTAACCTAACTAACTTGGTCTATGGGCACAGCACAGAGCACACAGACCATATTTTATTACTGTGCCAGCGGTTTTAAATATATTGCAGAATGGGCGGAGTCTCTTTCAATTCACCATGGCCTGAGGAGCAGGCCACGGGCTACCAGAGTTGGAACATTCGCTCAGTCCTTCACATTCCAGTTGGTTGCATTCTGCTTTCAGCAGAGAGGGGTGCTTTTAGGCACCACTGGGAAAAAGTTCATGGATAGTCTCTTGACTTATGAACAGTAAGGAGTCCAGAAGCATCTGTGGCTCGAAAACTGTGGGGATTAGGGCTCAGCCCAAATGAGATTTAGAATAACATGATCAAACAACCATAAAGGGCCTCGGCTCTTCAAGGGAGGTCGTCATCTCCTGTATCAACATGACACTGTAGGTTCTGTTCACCGGAGCCCAACACCCAACCATGGACTCACCACAGAGGAACTGCAACATCCCCTACTGAGGCCTAGCTTTTCTCGCAGCCTGGATGAACCCGGGGTCTTGAGTGGCTGACTGTTGGGGCCTTGGGCCCACTATGGTCACGGTGCTTGGTATACGGGAAAAGAGGTCTTTTCCAGAGGCTGGCAGGTATCCAGCAGGTTGTGTGTGCAAGAAAATGGTGGGAGCGACTGATAGAATAGGTTTCTCCCTGGGGCTACCCCCATTTGTAGATAGGGATCCCTGATGATGGAGGATAGGTGCAAAATAAAAAAGCACTCTCTGGGCTCTCCCTGGAGTGACCTCAGGGGAAAGAGACCAGAACCTTCCACAACTAAGGCCACAATCACACGGCCGTTGGGGGACGTATATATGTCGGATATACGTCCCCCATAGGCCGGCAATGGGAGCTTGGCACCGTATGAAGCGGTACAGTGCAGCACAGTAGCCGTGAAAAGATAGGACATGTCCTATCTTTTTGCCCAGAATACGACACCCTGCCCCTTGTTACCATAGTACCATAGCGGCCGTGCTATGGTACGGCGTGCTATAAATATAGCCTAAGGTTTATATAACCTTGGGAAGTGTCCAGCTCAGGGGATTATCAAACCAGCTTGCTCCTGACATTACAATAGTAACATAAACACAGATTGGTTAACAGACTTACAGCTGCATTACCATGATTCCACACTGGAGGCCCTCAGTGAGTTGTTCACTCTCACAGATGAACCCTTTGTATGGAGGAGGATTTGACTTTCGCAACACCCGTTAACCCTTTACATTTGCAGGGATGTTGCAAAAGCTGCCAGCCTCCTTCTGGAGGATTTTCTTAGCCTCTTCCTCTTGTCGGCTGCCGGATGGGGACCGCTGGACCTCAGGGGCTGCTTCAGGCTTTGGCACTGGGCCTGGCACCTCCCTCTCCTTCTAACAGATCTTCAGGCAGAGCAACTCGCACAACAGCCCATGCTTGGGTCCCATTCGGGGATGCCTTGCCCAAGTAGGTTAGAGGGGCAATGGGGGTGCTCGGGGTACTAAACAAGCATGCAGGGCCTGGCCGGGAGAAGCTGGGCCGCAGACTCTCCTCCACCTACACCACTGATTCTTCTTCACAGGTTCAGCCACTATAAAATGTTTGTTTTCTATGAAATACGGTTTCCACCAAATTATAATTAAGAGCCAATCTTGATTTCTTTATTCCATGGTCGGTGCCTCTGAATCTACCTACAGGTTCCCCTTCACCTCTTCGCCCGACCCTGTGACCTACAAAAAAAACAAATAGCAAAATGCAATGTATCCAGATGTTATTTTTATTTAAAATTGAAAAAAACTGGTACAGCAAAAAATGTATAAAGTTATTCACAAATCTTTGGTACTTCATAAAGATCAGACACAGAAGACAATACATAATATACATTCTAATAAAAAAAAGTGCACATTATAACACAGAAAGATATGGTTTATATTTTTGGGACACTTTGGTCATCCGACATTCCCCTGTGTAACACAGACATGTATAGCAAAAGTGTACAGGGTGCTGACAACATGTGGAGTGACCACAGTGGCCATGGAGGAATGGAAGAATAATGGGCCTCTTGTACTGGCAGAATTACTGATGGCACCAGGTACAAATATGTTAAAAATCCTACAGAATCCATGCCCGATGAATCTAGACAAATGTTACATCATTCCACATTTTGTGTGTAAAGTTGTGTTGTTCTTGGTGTAACCTTGCGCACCCTCCTTCCCCCCCAAATGTCCACTTTGATGCCACATTACTGGCAGGGCAGGACATCTAGCATAGGGCAAAGTCACCCACTTGGAAGCACAGCTCCATTGTGGCTTCCCAGAAGTCCATGGGATCTTGGGTCAGATGGTACACACCAGGTAGGCCACCTGGTTCAGGTTGTGCTCCATGTCACTCTGCTGATCAGTGACTGGAGGCTCAAGCTGCTATTAAAGGATATAGAGGTGATCCAGAACCCCCACCCCCACCACCACCACCACCACCCTCCGTGAGCAGTCGTGGCAGTAGTGCATGAGTTCATGGGCTCCCCCCATTTAGTCTTTGAGGATCAGTAATGGCAAACATGAGCCCCCACTGTCCATATAAAAGAAGGGACTGCAGGTCCAGCAACTTGGCCACTCGCTACACGTTCAGCTTATGAGCTGTTGGATGGGTGCAAGCAATCACCTTCATCAGGACCGGTAGATGATGGGACAGAAGTAAAATCTTCCACTTGGTCAAACTTTTCCAAAGGCTCGTAACGAATCCCAGTTCATCAAGACCAATTCTCTCATCTCTAGTGCTTAGCGTCCAGTGTATTTTACCACGCTGACCATTATTGGGTTACTTACTCTTAGGCCACGTGCACATGACCGTATGGGGACCGGTGATATGGCAGCACAATTTGCTGCCACATCACAGCCCCCATTGAGGTCTTTGGTACTCAGTCACCATGTGGTCATGACCGAGCTAGGCGGCCGCCGTGCCGAATAT
Organism: Engystomops pustulosus; assembly: GCF_040894005.1. Lineage (NCBI taxonomy): Eukaryota > Metazoa > Chordata > Amphibia > Anura > Leptodactylidae > Engystomops > Engystomops pustulosus. The sequence goes on from NC_092412.1 coordinate 245,871,705, forward strand.
AGGACATACCCCATAGCTTTGGCGGCTGCTTGCATTTCTATGGAGAAGGGAGGGGTGAGGAGTGCTCATTCCTCCTCCCACCCGGATTGTGTGCATGAGCCCTTACACTGCGTTTACAAGTTAGATGCCGCAATTGTCCACTCCTCCCCCCCCCCCCCCAGAATACTCTGAGGAATAGCCCTTTTTTTGCCCCCCATAAAAATGAAATCTAATTAGAGATGAAAGCTCGTCCTGCAAAAAAAAAAAAAAAAAAATTATATTATATATAATTTTATATATATCCCTTAATATTTCAGAAATACAGAAAACATGGTAAAGAAATTTTATTTTCAAAAAGGATTTTTTTTTGAGGCAATGATATAATAAAACAATATCTGTATACAATTGGTATCCCCGTGAACTTATTGCGCTAAATGACATCAGGGAGGAGTCGTGTGGAACGCACGGCTGTGAAAAAAAGAAGGAAGTTTTTAACAAAATGGTGCAAACTGCATCATCCCTTAAATTCCACTGCATTTAGATTTTTTTTTTTTTTCAGGATTCTTTATAGATTGCCTTTCCTAGTGGCACCATGTAATAATTTAGTACAATGTATCCCACAGAAAACAAGCCCTATAAAACTGAAAATAAATAAGTGTAATTAAAAATGTATTTAAAAAATGGCTCTTGGGAGGCCAAAAAAAAAAAAAAAATTGGCGATCTGAAAGTGGGAAGGGAATAAAGAGATGCAGCATTAAGGGGTTAATGAGAAACAGCAATACAGCGACACATTTACTATCATCCTACGAGATGAAGCTTCTGCCTCCTGCTTTTAAGAGCTGACAGGGAGAAACTCATTACAAGCAGGAGGCAGCCGGAAACTACTACATAGCCGAGGCCAGAGATTGGCTACAATCCTCTGCCAAAATTCAGCAACATGTTTAGATCTTTTCTACATAAAACACTGACTGCGCTTTCTATCTCTCCATCACTGGATAGTGGTCACCTGATACAGGAGGTAAGTGACCACTAGGCCACCACGACTTACAGAATGAAATAATTCCTATGTACTGAGTGGTTTATTGTCATTTATCCTATAGCCCTGCACATTACATTATATTCTGTTCTACGTGAAAGGCGACTTCCACCATTTATGGCTTCGCAGAAGACTGCTAGTCTGGACCAATAGTGCAACAGCAACAACCCCATTTAAAAGGGAATCTGTCAGCAGCTTTCACCATGCAATATTGCTGCCTTCCTCCTTTTATTAAAAAACCATTGTGGGGGCTTTAGACCCCCAGCAATAACATGAAGCCAATTTAAGCAACACATAATATCAATAAAAGTATAATAAATATATTTAACACACTCTTATAAAGAGTAACCGGGTGACACTGAACAGTGTAATACAGAGAAGACTCCTCTGGTAAAGTGAAATTCCATCCTTTTACACCAATGCAAGAGCAAACGTTATAGGAAATCTACCATCACTATCCATCCTGATAAGCCCGGGACATTACTCCTAGATCCAGGCACCGGGACTGTGGGATCTTCTTATATTGGTTATCCATGTTCTCCTTCCTTCTAATATCAACTTTTAAAATTATGCTAGAAGGGCTTATTACCAGAACCCCCCTGTGTTGTAGCTTCACAAACTGTTACACTGACTTCCCTTCCCCCTATGCATGCTGTTATCTCATATAGTGGGAGGAGAAAAGTGTTCTTGCACAGTGTAACAGCTTATGAAGAGACAGCACAGAGGGGCTCTGGTAACATGCCCTTCTGGCTTATTATCAGAATATTAAATGTTGATTTTAGAAGGCAGGAGGACAAATATAAGAAGATAACACAGTAACAGTGCCTGAATCTATGAGTAAGTAAGTGATCCCGGTTTATCAGGATGGATTTATGACTTGATATCCTTTAAAGGGTGTCCAAGATTTGGATAATGACGGCATATCCACCGACCCCCAGAGATCAGACACTTCTCTCCTATCCTATGATTATGGCATAAGCATCTGTACTGTACAGCTCCCTCTAGTGGTGGCAGGAATAAGCCTTTTAACACTAGTTGCAGCTGCGTAACAGAAAATGCTTAAAATTTTTTTTAAAAAGTTATAAAATATATTATAAAACTAAATCAGCATTGAATTTTGAAACAATATACAACATGATAGAGGACGATTGTTCATGGGATACGCTCGGCAATGAATCCAGGGCTTGTTTCTTGGTCAGTGACAGCTGCATATAGACCTCTCGCAGCACAGTATCCTGATGGGCAATCTGCACTGTCAGCGTATCTGTGGTCATTTGCCCCACTGTGCCCGTGTACGTGACGGACATGTTGGCACGTGCAGTCTATGCTTGTATCCTCAGGGGTAGCACATGGTGCTGGTATGTGGTCCACAGCCAGAGAGGGCCCAACCCTAAGGGACTCCATCCTATGCATCACGGCCAGAACCCGACCAGTGCCATCCATCCCTAGGGAAGGCCACAAGGGTTGTGACTAACCCAATACGAGGATATTACTAGGTTTATGTAACCACCTCCCCTGTGTTTGGACCCTCATTAGAATAGTTCCCAGAATCCTGGCTGTTGCCCTGAGATGCATTATTGTAACTAATTTGCCCCGAATCTTCACCATACACAATGTAACAGTGGTCCGTGGGCTCTTCTTCCCGTACCAAAAAGGAATGCTGGATACAATCCAAGGAAGAGTCTCTGAAACCCTGCAACAAAGAAAAAAAGAACATTTTTACCACATTTTAAAGGGGCATCAACATCACCATAATCACCATATACATTTATGGTTTTCCATTGCATGGACCAAGATTAACAGGCCTCACCTATAAAAGATCTATGATTGGGGGTCCCCCGAGCCCCTGCGTTGGGGCTACACATCATATGTTGTTCTTGAAGCAATTTTCTTATTAAAACCATTAAATCTAGAATCACAGTTTGTTACAGTATGTCCCTTTTGTAACAAGCCGTGCTCCTACAACAGCGGTGCAGTGACTTCTGAGGGATAAGTCACAAGGTGGTTCGAGGGGGGTGGGGGAGTTGCAGTGATCTGGTCGCATGATTCGAGACCAGACCATGGCCCTTATAGACCTTTATGGCTCCCGGTCATGGTTCGGTGATGCCCTGTGGAGGACACCTCCTCCCGGCCCTGTGCTCGCTTGGGATCCGGTCGGGGCGAGCACACGACCTTCTGAAAGCGCCTTATTCAGTTACTTACCTTCTCAATGCTTGAAGGCAATTTGCTGGATGGGAAGAAGATATGCTTTATGTAACGCTTTAAGGGGCAGAGGCAAATGTAAAGAACGACCGATATCACAACTATCGCCAAAAAGGAGAATCCTATTATCCACGCCACCAGATAGGACCTGGGATCTAGAATGAAAAAGCGGGAGGTGGTAGGAAATCCGGGAACGACAGACATAATGGAGGCATTTATAATAGACCCAATCCCCACCAATTCTCTGGCTTTTTTCTGTCCCGTGTGACGGAGAGCTGGGCATGCACGGCCAGCCAAATTTCCGATAGTCTCTGTTGGAAGGATCAGTAAAATCTCTGCATTGTCAGACCTTGTCTAAACCGGTCCAACCTGGTGACGATCCGGGACCCTGTGCAAATTTTGTATGTACTACTCTCTATGGGGTCTCCAGACCGCTGACCTCAAGCCCTGGTGTCTTTCCAATCCTCTGGCCCAATCCATTATCTAACCGCCTGCCTGTTATCCATCTTCCCATCCATGTATGTATCTGTATGTGCACAGACCATAATCTTACATGTACACACCTGATGTGATGCAGTATTCCTCGCCGTACAGGCTGCTCCTGTTACTGTCCCTACACTTCATCTTTGCTTTTGCACAATAAGTTGTTGAGTCTTCCAGGGACTCGATCCTAAAAAATGGTTGAATTTCTTCTTGGACCATTACCTATAATACAAGAGAAAATATAAAGCACCGGTCAGACATTCAACAAGCCCCGTACAGAACTTACATGTCCTGCATCCACTTCTCCTAACAAACCTAAGAAATCCTTCTCCGGCCTCGTACTGCACATTAGATGCAGTTACTGAGCTCTTACAGGACGAGAAACAGAAAGTCAAGCCTGCGCGTCTCCGGAAGCGGAACAGGAGCTTCATGGAAGAGGGGGGGGGGGGGGGGGGAGACTTTGTTGCTCGACAATCGTTAAGGAGGGGGAAATGGGGCCTCTGCTGCTGGATATTCAATCATTAAGGGGGCTCTGCTACTGTAGATTTTAATAATGTTTTTTCACAGTAAATTTGTGGTAAAATTAGGTACCTCGGGCTTATGCTCAGGTCGCATTCTAATACAGTACATAAGGTAAATGCATCTACTAACCTCTGCATCGTGCGTTGAATTGACCCAATATTCCAGATGGGTCACCCAAACACATCCGTCATATAGATCGGGATACTTGAACCATTCGGGAGCGCTCACATTGACGAACAATTCATTGCTTTCTAAACGCATCTTCACATCTTTAGGAGGAGAAATAATAGCTGTAGAAATAAACAAAAAAAATTAAATATGAATAATGCAAGTCGACCACTTTTATTAAATTATTACCAATCATAAATCAGTCATCCGGTTTTTTTTGTTTGTTTTTTTTACAGTGTAAAGTCAGACTTTATCATCGTGCTAGATCCGGTGATGGCCGACTCTGCAGATTACAATATTTCAATAGAAATCACAACCTGCAGGAAGTTACTGCAAGTGTCCGAGATCACATGTAGCAGACGCTATTTACGCCATTCCGTGGGTAGGAGGACGTCTAACCCTCATGAGAGGCTGCGTTCTGCGCCCTGCATGTCACAGGCACCCGACATTCACCATCCATGTCCTGTATACAAGGGGGAGGACGGTCACTTACTATCTTGGAATGGGCTGAACTGTATAGCACTGGAGCTCTTCTTCTTCTCCTCTCTTCGGCCGTCATACACAGAGACGCGGAGGATGTGCTTTCCTCTAAAAGACAATCCCGAGCTGTCACACTGAGGAGTTGTTATATTTTCACATCCCGGTATTCTGGTGCATTGTGTCTTGCTGTGCAAATTATGGCTGAAAACAAACAGGTCTGGTATTAGCCGTTCATCATTACTCACACAGAGCTGCTCTTACTCAAAGAGGGAATGAAAGAGGCGTCTTACTTTCTAAAATTCCCTCTTATGTGAAATCTCAACTGTTTACCTATAACAAAAATATAAAATCTCCTCCAAAGTTATGTGATAATGAGAAGATAAACCAAACACACAGAAGTCGTGGGGTGTGGCCGTCGGACAACCAGACTGATTTGGACTGAGCGCAGAATTTAATATACAAATTGTGTCGTGAAACAAAGCGCTTACATGCACCGGGAAGAAGAAGGTGAACTCAGCGGGGAAGCCACACATGCAGGATATCGGGCGCACAATCTTAGAGAATCGCGCCGGACAACGCACAGCGGGGATCGCAACAGGACCAGGTAAGTAAATGTGCCCCATTGTTTTTAGATACTACAGAACCCAAGGTAAGGGTGTTTGAAGTGACTCTCCTCCTCTAAAATTTGCTCATCTCAGATTAAAAAAAAAAAATTAAAAATTATATATTACTATTGTCAGCTCATCTTTACAGGGAATTCTAGAAAGGATATCTCATTCCCTAGCAGGGGGCTGGTAATTTAAGGGGATAAAATTTGGCTACTGTTCTTTTAAGGGGTTTTCCCACTAACTGAATTTAGGCCCTATCCATGGGATAGGGCCTAACTTGCTGATCAGTGGGGGTCTCAGTGCTGAGACCCTCACAGATCGCGAAAACAAGGGGTCCTACGGACCCTCGTCGCTCCATCAGACTAATGGAGCAGACGGCCGTGCGTGACCGTTCTGCTCCAATAATGGAGCTGATGGAAATTGGTGAGCGCTGCGCTCACTGATCTCCGTCAGCTCCATAGAGCAACGGTCATGAGCAGCAGTCTGCTCCATTAGTCTAACGGAGCCGCGAGGGGTCCGGTTTTCTGATCAGCAACTTAGGCCCTATCCTGTGGATGGCCTAGAACCACTTTTGGTATTTCCCCTGTAAACAGCAATGGGCGCACTGAGCGATACGTTTCAGCACCGCTCCGTACACAGGGAAAAGATAGGACATGCTCTTACCCTCCCAGTGTTGCGGCGCCGTGCGCAATGGATCGCTATGGAGAGGGGATTGGGTCACCCCTCCTCCTCTCCATCGTGGCGAAGTGTGCCCGCCCAGCCATAGCCATGGGGGCACACGTCAGTGTGCATGTAGCCTTTATGCATTTTTTTTTTTTTTTTTAACAATTTTGCAACATTTGGATTTTTTTTGCCCACTTCCCCGTACACAGCATGAAATATTATATACGGTCAGCAGGAAGTGTCATTTGTTACACAGAAAACAAGACTTAACGCGGCTCTTTACATGGAAAAATTAAGTTAGAGATTTTTGAAGTCGGAGAATGAAAAATGGAAACAAAAACTAAAAGGGGCCCAGTCATTAAGAGGTTAACTATTAAATATTCTCTGATGCCCTCTGGTGCCAAGCCTGGTAGCAAACACATTTTCATACAACATCCCTGTGCTGCCATCTAGTGCTCTGTGTGTGAATCACAGCCCACCTTTTTATACTACCACTGAAATTAGGAAACCTCCCGAAAATAAGACAGAGCAATTTTTTTTTCAAGCTTAGAAATATCCAAGGCCTCCCCTGAAAATAAAACTTTCATAAATCCAAGGATTGGTAAATGCACCAGAAATTGTTGTACATGGAAGTAGAGAAGAATTTACGTTTATTGACCTGGCGCCTCATTAGGAGCAAAAATTAAATATAGGACCTCGTCTTATATTCGTAGGAAGCCCGGTGGCAGATTTTCCCCTTCCTATACAGGCAGTCCCCGGGTTACATACAAGATAGGTTCTGCAGGTTTGTTCTTAAATTGAGTTTGTATGCAAGTCGGAACTGTATATTTTATCATTGTAACCCCAGTCAAAAAATTTTTGGTCTCTGTGACAATTGGATTTTAAAAATGTTGGATTGCCATAAGAACCAGGAGTAACACTAAATCTTCATTACAGACGCCTGTGATAACTGTTACAGCTGATTATTGTAGCCTAGGACTAAAGTACAATAAATTACCAATATCCAGAGGTCCGTTTGTAACTAGGGGTCGTCTGTAAGTCAGGTGTTCTTAAGTAGGGGACCACCTGTATTTATGTATTTATCTGTTTTGCAGGGTTTTCATGCACAGAAATGTTTAGTCAGTGATCAGTTTTGGGTTTACAGTCTATACTGGGTTTCCCTTCTAATTGATCCGGTGGATATGGGTTGTAGGTTCACATGTATAACCTCTTATGTATTACCGGCTATAGCCGGGCGGGCATACGTCCAGCGCCATGGAGAGAAGGAGGGGTGACCCCTCTACATAGAAATGCACGGCATACGGGGAAAGACAGGATGTGTCCACAAGCTTGCAGCCGTACATATGTCCCCCATACGTTCGTCTGAATGCGGCCTTACACTGCGAGCGTCGATTAGACCAGGTCAGGCAGCGCAGGGCCCACCTCTCTATTACTAGGAAATCGGAGTGTTCTTCTAAGGAGAGCAGTTATAGGGGATGCAGGCAATGGTCCTGTGGACAGGTATGTGTTATCCGCAGGTGAGCTCCACTTACGCACCAATGACTCAAGTAGAGGCAGGAACAGGACCTGCTCCATCTTTGGCGTCTCAGGCAGTCGGCTCACGCATGGCCATGTGCATGAGCTTACAGCAGTGAATTAGAGCGTCTGATAGCGGTGGAATAAAAAAATTCTATGTCATGTGCAGGGGCCCTAACACGTGACCATGGCGGATCCTCGCCGATGAGATAAGTCTTACGAGCACTTACCAGCTATCCACAGAAAACGTTGCATCTGGAGAGCGCTCAAAGTCCCAGTCCCACCTCAGCAGGTACATCAGGTCCAGTGCGTCCATCCGCACATTATACGGGGGTGCTGAAAAACATCAGAAAGACAACTTTGTATACAACTACTTATTAACCCCTCGCCGCCAAGGACCTCTTTTCATTTTGCGTTTTAGTTTTCTGTTACCGTCCTTTCAAAACCCATACCTGGAGGTCCTGCTCTTTGTCTCTACAGGGCAGTATCGAACGTGGTGATTGGGTCAGGTGGTCAAGAGCCCCCTAGAAGGCTGGGGCCCCAGGTGTCCATCCTAACCGCCTATATTATAATCCACTACTGTGCCTAGTGCTGGGGTTTAATATCCGTTATTATTGACACGTGGTAGAATTTTTAGAAAAACAAAACACATTTTCGCTGGGGCGCATCAAAAAGAAATTTACAGTCAAAATCCATCCTGATAAACCAGGGACATTACTCATAGATCCAGGCACTGGGACTGTGGTGCTTCTTATATCTGTTATCCATGGCCTCCTTCCTTCTAAAAAGCCTATTAATATAAAATTTTAAAAAATTTATTAAATTATCCTAATGAGCCAGAATAGCTCTGTGTGGTGTTACCAGAGCTCCTCCATGCTTTTGTTTTACAGGTTGTTACACTGTGCAATTTCCCCTCCCACTGTGTGAAATTATAGCAGACAGAGGGAGAGGGGAAGTGCTGAGGGAGCAGGGGGAGAGTAGACAGTGTAACAGCCTGTGAGGCAACAACGTGGAGGAGCCCTTCTGGCTCATTAGCTTAATTTAAAGTTGATTTTTGGAAGGAAGGAGGCCATGGATAACACATATAAGAAGATATCACAGTCACAGTGCCGGGGTCTATGAGTAATGTTTATCATGATGGATTGTGATGGTAGATTTCGTTTAATGTAAGACTATCCATGACGTTCAGGTGCCTTGACAGGTTAACATATTTTAACACCTAAAAATCCAGTATGTAAGAATTTGCCTCTGTGCAGTTACACAATTTCCCCAGTACATGGTGTGGCAGGGGATTACCTTTAGGGGGCGCTGTGAAGCACTGTTCTGGGCTGAATGGTTTCACCATCATAGTGTCGTATACACCGACCTTCACACAATACGTCTCACCGGGAAGGAGCTCGAGGGGGGGAATTATATAATTGGTCGACCACATCACTTCAGATACCTGCATGAACAAAGAAAGAGTTAAACAACACATCGTATCATCATATAGAACATGGTCCAATCCAGACTGTCAGGGGTGGCCAGGTCTGGGCTGGGCCACGCGGTTCCCAAAATTTCCCTAGAGGTGAATGAGAGTTAGAGAAAACGAGAGCCACAACATTTACGTAAAATGTCACCGCTGCCTGTAGTTATAATATTAGGGATCTTTCAGGAATTCTGCAATAGCCCAGGGGGTCAGCGCTGGGTCAGGTCTTCATTAAGAACTTAAAAATGAAGTATTGGACGTGCTAATAATATTCCATACTTCAGTACAGGTTATGCACTGCGCCACTTACCTCCTCAGCGGAGCCATTTTTTCGAAGAACGACTTTATGCATTTGCTCGGAGGATGTGATCTGCACCATCACCAATCCATCGCTGAACCGGACACGGACATCGGGCGGAGACTCCGTCTCTGATGGAATAAGATACAACACGAGAGGTCAGATTATAGTACGTGCAGACCAGTGCTATAGCGCGGTACAACACCTTAGTATCATCACTGGGAAGGTCCCAGGGGTCAGAAGAAAGTCCCACAAAATAAATATAAAAAAATATATATATTGGATACAAAACAGATTTCACTCCACACACTCCAGCTGGTCCGGTAGATGCGCTATACGTTGGGCTACCATTGAATATTAGCGCTCACCAATGAGGTTACCTGAACGGGCCATTACATCCCAGCTCAGACAGCCCAGCCCCACCGCAGCACCGCCACAGCCCAGCCCCACCGCTGCACCGCCACAGCCCAGCCCCACCGCTGCACCGCCACAGCCCAGCCCCACCGCTGCAACGCCACAGCCCAGCCCCACCGCTGCAACGCCACAGCCCAGCCCCACCGCTGCAACGCCACAGCCCAGCCCCACCGCTGCAACGCCACAGCCCAGCCCCACCGCAGCAACGCCACAGCCCAGCCCCACCGCAGCAACGCCACAGCCCAGCCCCACCGCAGCAACGCCACAGCCCAGCCCCACCGCAGCAACGCCACAGCCCAGCCCCACCGCAGCAACGCCACAGCCCAGCCCCACCGCAGCACCGCCACAGCCCAGCCCCACCGCAGCACCGCCACAGCCCAGCCCCACCGCTGCAACGCCACAGCCCAGCCCCACCGCAGCACCGCCACAGCCCAGCCCCACCGCTGCAACGCCACAGCCCAGCCCCACCGCTGCAACGCCACAGCCCAGCCCCACCGCTGCAACGCCACAGCCCAGCCCCACCGCTGCAACGCCACAGCCCAGCCCCACCGCTGCAACGCCACAGCCCAGCCCCACCGCTGCAACGCCACAGCCCAGCCCCACCGCTGCAACGCCACAGCCCAGCCCCACCGCTGCAACGCCACAGCCCAGCCCCACCGCTGCAACGCCACAGCCCAGCCCCACCGCTGCAACGCCACAGCCCAGCCCCACCGCTGCAACGCCACAGCCCAGCCCCACCGCTGCAACGCCACAGCCCAGCCCCACCGCTGCAACGCCACAGCCCAGCCCCACCGCTGCAACGCCACAGCCCAGCCCCACCGCTGCAACGCCACAGCCCAGCCCCACCGCTGCAACGCCACAGCCCAGCCCCACCGCTGCAACGCCACAGCCCAGCCCCACCGCTGCAACGCCACAGCCCAGCCCCACCGCTGCAACGCCACAGCCCAGCCCCACCGCTGCAACGCCACAGCCCAGCCCCATACAGACCAGCCTGCGTCATCCCTGCACAACCCCTCTTTTCCATGGGTTTTTACTCTGTGTAGCGTATGAATTATAATATTTTGTTATTAAATATGAAATGTAATCAAGCAAGTTATCTGCTGATGTGGGATGCCCAAACACTTGTTGCAGCTGTGCACCTGGACCAATCGACTTCCATATCCCAGCCCTAAATTGGACACGTCTGCCCACTTTTGTGTGCGTTTTTTCATGAAATAGACTTTATATTTTCGAACTGAAAAACCTTTCCAAAATTGCTGGGAAGGCTTCAGAAAAATAGGGACTGTACATATTATCAACATAACCTGCGGCACCCCCGCCAATGAGCTGCTCCCAGCAGGCGTCAGCACCAGAACAATACGGAGCATGGAATAAGAAGCAGGAGGTTCTGGACACTGCTTGGTCGCCGGGTCGAGGTACAGAAGTCCAGTTTCCTGTCATTTTGCTTTCAAACACAACACAAGAGTTCATGTGCACCCAAAAAATTTTTATGGCTGATCATATAAAGGGTGGGGCCAGACACTGCCGCAAACGCAGACAAAGAAAATGTACTTCCAAAACAACAAAAACCTGTTTTGGGGTTTTTTTTTTTAAGAAGAAGAAGAATACAACAACTGTTCTGTCTACACAGCAAAAGAGGAAAAAACGGAAACTTACAGGAGGGAAACTCCACTCACATGAAATTGAGTCATTGCTCTGGCACAGACTCCTTAAAGGGGCACCTCCTGTATTCAAATGCAAAGTGCCTGTTTATGGAGGCTTGATAAAGGCGATGCAAAAAAAAAAAAAAATAATAATAATAATAATAATAAAAACAGTGCTAATTATTCTAATTTGTTAGATAAAATATACATTGAACGGGTAAACACCTTCTACATTTAGAAAACTACAATATTTTTATTGTTTTGTAAATTGCGTTCACAAGGGGCACCGGACACGGTCTATTTAGAACTCTGGAATATTGAGGGTTTTCTTTGGTTTGATTGTACATTTTTGGGTTAAATATTATCCATTGAAGAAAACATGTTTTTACTCCATTTTCCTAAAAACAAACACAGTGTAATCCCCTGGTACATAGCGATGTCATGTATGTGTGCATTGTGTAACGTATGACATTGCTTTACCAAAGATTCTACTTTAGTCTTAAATTTATACGTTTTCGCGGCTTTTTGTCTTAAGGCACAGTCTCTGTACTGTATGTGGGCGATAATCATCAAGTACAAAAATTTTGGAAACCTGCAATAGTAGATAGTGCTTCACCCCAAATGTGAGAGGGAGCGATATCAGAAGTCATTCTTCCCCACTGCGATCAGGCTTTTCACCCCGTAGGTAACCTAAGCCCCCCACCCCCACCCCCACCCCACCTAACTAGTCCCTGAAGGTCCCATCCACAGACTGAATATCAAACTGCCAATCATTGCGTGTCTTTTTTTTTTTTTGTCTTGTAATGGAAAACCAAAATGGAGTTGAAGATACAACACGTCTGCTCTTGAGATAAAAGACAGTTCATGTAACCTGATTTCAACTGTGAATGAGCCCAAATCAACATATTTTGATCCTCATTATATTTGACATTTTTATTCTCATTAAGTTTGACATGTTCTTATCCTTATTTGGCACAGGCATTACACACCTGCCGGGATGCGCCTATCTCCTGGGATGCTTTCCAATGAAAACTGGTCACTTTCATAGGAAACTATACCATTAGGAGAATAATGAGAGAAGACATGTGCATACATATGTTTTTCCATATAGTTTGGTGACGCACAGACTTGGGGTATAAAACTTCTGTACTATCACCTAGCGGTGGGATTTGAGAGAATTGAGAGCTAGCTATTGCCTGATGCTATACTGCTTGGGTACTTGTGGGACGCCTCAAGACCCGAGTCTACCCGTCATTACCTGTCATTCTACTGCTTGGTGATAGTCCGTGAAGACCCCGACCTGCCGGAAGGTCATCAATGATGCTGGACAGAGTTGTAAGTTGATAAGCCCGTGAAAATTTTGTGTGCCGGAGCTCATCAATGAAAGTTGACAGTGTTGTGAGCATAATATTTGGATATTTACCTCTTTATATACTTTTGTATTACAATAAACCTTTTAAATATTGTTGACTGTGTCATTTTTCTTATTCTATAACACGAAATCCAAAGAACCTGTCACTCTTTGTAATACATGGGTGTTTTCCCGCTGATCGCTGCCGGCAAAGTTTCCGGCGGCATCAAAAGGCCCCCATCTTTTAGGTATCGCCGCGTCCGAAAATGCCCGATCTATCAAAATATGATAACGGTTTTTCACTGCTTTTAATCCCGGAACGGAAAATCGGCACAAATGCGTTTTTTTTTACCAATTTCACTGCATTTGGAATTTTTTTTCCCGCTTCCCAGTACACGGCATGGAATATTCAATACCATCTCTATGAAGTGCAATTTGTTACGCAGAAAATAAGCCGTCACACAGCTCTGTACATGGAAAAATAAAAAAAGTTATGGATTTTTGATCATGGGGAGTGAAAAATGAAAATGAAAAAACAAAAAAGGGCCAGGTCCTGAAAGGGTTAAGAAACTAGTCTTCGTGGGAGGAATCCCCCTTTAAGGGTATGACCAGACACTGCAGCCAAGGAAAATGTACTTTGAAAACAACAAAAACTAGTTTTTTTTTGTTTTCAGAAGAAGAATACAACAACTGTTCTGTCTACGCAGCAAAAGTGGTGAAGAAAACGGAAACTTACAGGAGGGAAACTCACACCAAACAGATCTGTGCCAGAGCTATGACTCAAAGACCAGAGACGCCTTAAAGGGGCACCTCATGTATTATGTATCAAGTATTCTGGGAACTTTATAAAGGGGAATACAAAAAAAATAAATAAAAACAATGCAAATTTTTTTAAATTTATTACATAAAAATACCTTGAAGGGGTCCTTTACAACTGCTAGGACCCATAGAGAACTCAATATTGGGCGCCCATATGTGCCTCACAATGGTGATCTCTGGCAGTACAGCGGAAGTGGATTGAGAGGTGGTCACACTTATGCACCACTGCTCGGTTTCATTCAGCGAAGCCAACGTAGTACATCCTGGCTTTCATCGCGCATCCTGCACTAGTCTGGTGCAAAAAATCTGAGAGGTACTACATCGGCTTCATCGAAAAGCACCATCCAAGCGCGGCTCATCTGCCCCATCTCTAGGCAAGTATAAAATGTTTGGATTATTTATATTACACCCCTGGATAAAGATGATACAGGGTGATTTGGGACAGTAAACCAACAGTCCATAAGGTGTCCCCCCGACAGGTTCATTTAACTCAACGTTAAGCTTTTCATGAACTCAGGGTTTTGGTTTTTTTTGCTTCATTTAGAAAACTAAAATATTTTTATTGTTTTGTCCACTGTAAAGTAGAGGGGGGGGATTTGCGTTTTTCCCCTTTGCTTTAAGGTGTTTTCTTCAATGGATAATATTTAACCCAAAATTACATTGTGTAATCCTCTGGTACATAGCGATGTCATGTATGTGTACATTGTGTAACGCATGGCGTAAACTTTACCGTAGCCGACAACCAAGATTCTACTTTAGTTTTGGATTTATTTCCTGACGTGGCTTTTTGGCTTGGGCGCAGTCTCTGTACTGTATGTGGATGATAACGAAGTAGGAAAATTTAGTAAACCTGCAATAGTAGATAGCGGTGCGGTAGACCAGAATAAATACATTGGGCGCGGCCAATTCATATTTGGTATGAAATATTAAATTCCTGGGCACCCGACACCAATGCAAAACAGGGATGACCAAAATTGAACATTAAGGATATCACAGGAATCCTTAAAAGGAAAGCTACCATCAAAGTCCATCATGATAAACCAGGGGCACTGTGGTAAACTTCTTATATTTGCTATCCATGGCCTCCTTCTTTCTAAAATCAACTTTTATAATTATGCCAATGAGCCTTTGGGGAAGTTACCAAAGCCCTTTCATGCTGTAGCTTCACAGGCTGCTACCCTGTGTTAGATTACAGCAGGTGGGTGGGGGAGGGGAGAGACAGTAACAGTCTGTAAAGCTACAGCGTTACAGATTTTAGAAGGCAGGAGGCCATGGCATGCATGACCTTAACAACCCCAATGAAAATAATTCAGTAATTAAACCATGTAAAGTCCCATGTACCCCGAAAAGGTCCTGCTAAAAACTGGAAATGTTTGTCATCAAATATTGGTTAGTATTCACACCTCGCCCACACGGCGGCCTACATCCTCCTTACTATGGAAAATCTGTGCGTCTGTGTTTTCTCACAGCTCTCTCCAGTGCAGGGGATGATGTGCTGACGAAACTGCACACGACCACCAACTTTACTGTCAGAGGTCGCACTAAGAAAAGTAATAATCCTCCTCTCACCATTTTTGAGATTGTGAAATTTTCAGTAATACAAATAACTCCTAGATGTATATATAGTGTTGATAGACAGATATTTATGCAAGGAAATCATTACACCCTTGTTTTCTATGCTTAAAGGACATTCACCACCAAGACTGTATGCAAATGAGCCTGAGGGGCTCCAGGCTCCATTAACACCTATGTAGCCTGGAGCCCGTCAGGCTCATTTGCATACAGTCCTTCATACACTGTGTACAGAAGCGCACACTGCCATATGGACCAGCAGAGCTACAGAAGGTCATGTGACCACAGGTCTGTGATCGGGTCACGGGAGCTTCCATCAGCCTGTAAGCGACAGCAGCAAAAAGAAGGGAAGAGGCTGCAGCTTGTGGCCCGAAAGAGGGAAAGGCGATAATAGATCCGCATCTTTTGAAGAATATCTGCCTGTACAATCGTCTATGATGCTTGTACAGGCATTAACGCGACTCTCTGTTTACAATTATACATTTGTATAATTTTTGGCACCTTTATTTGTAAACATTACAGAAAAATGTATCATGAAATTTCATAAATACAAAAATAGAAAATATAAGGGGAAAATAAAACACACACGGGCAGGCATGTATCAAGATATATATTATGCAACAACCTCACAACAGTTAAAGGGGTTGTCCAGACACATCAAGTATTTTCCCATCTGCATGATAGGGGATAACGTACTCTTTGGTGGGTTTTCAGTGGTGGGACAACCACCCCACACCCGGATCACGGGAACAGGGGTCGTTGTATTCCCAAATGAATGGAGTAACTGGTCGCATACTCATCATTATGGCACTAGATTGTCTATGCGATAGACAGTAAAACGGATCGGAACCGCACATGTCTGAGATATGCTCACATTCATTTGGTGTACAAAGGACCCCCTTACTTATGATTCATAGGGGTCCCACCACTGGGACCCCTACCGATCTGCAAGTTATCCCTGATCCTATGACTAGTTTTCAGGGGTGAAAGGTGGCGGATGATCCTGTCAACACAGCCTTCTTTATGGGTGGAGGAGAAAGGCACAAACTAGGGGTCTGAGCCTTTTTCTACTCCAAAGAGGACCCAATACAAGCCCCACATAGAGTCCAGGTTCAGAGGGGGTCACCTAAGGACCCATAATGCGTATACGGTAAAATATTCCATATGACTCATTCAGCCATATAATTTATTAGTCTTTTTCAATATATACATCCACAAAAATACTAACACTATGAAGATTAGTGCAATGAGGTGTTTTTAGATGCATAGAAATATTATAATGTTATTTCACCTCACAAAAGTTCCCTATTAAAAACCCCTGTGATATAGAAGCTTGACACAAGCCATATAGCAACCAATCAGATCGTAGCTTACATTTGTCCACGGCCGATTGAAGAATGTAAGGAGCCTCTTGAATGGTTAATACAGATTGCAGGTTTAGTGGTTTACTATTAATACTACTGTATAGCTGCCACAGGGGGCGCTGTAAGGGATGGGCACAATGCAGCAGATTCACATTTACTCTCACTGTGACTGACCTTCTGACGTGTCTGTCATAACGACCATCCAGGTACCAGGAAGCAGCAGCACTGTGACAAGCCACCCTGCCATGTCGTCCCGCATACTCCTCCGCTCTGTGTTGTGGCTAGCCTTAAAAAATACTCAGACCTCCCATCGCAACTGTCATCCACTTGCCTATCAGAGAGGTGTCTCCAGAATTCTACGTCAGCGGCCATCTTGTTGAAGTCAAAACCTCATTGTGGTGTATGGAGCAGGCTTCAGGAAAATGGCCGCAGAGACGGGGACAACAACGAATTAAGCTGTCCATGACGTCGTCTATTTATACTGGGTTTCTGATTCGTTATGAATGGTTCTGACTCACGTGTTTTGGTACAATTCACACACATCTGTTTTTATACGTCACTGTGGTGACTGCCTCTAGAAATGTGCCAGTGTAGCGGATATGCCCAAATTTGTGCCCATATGAGCACCAAAACAGAGCCCAAAAGACTTGTGGACCAAACAATGATGCCAGTATTCAGAGTAAAGGTTTATCCTATATCTGAACTAGTATCACTTATGCGGAACCAGTGAAACCCAAACCAGTGGCATAGTATAGTCAGTGCCCATAACCGTGCCAAGCACAGAAGCAACTAGCAGTGCCATGAGGGAGAACAATATGAGGAGAGACATTTTTGGGGTGACCGTTCTGCCTTCACCTCAATGATGCAACTTTTTTAGAGTTTAATATATGCCTTTTGTTGGGCACCGAAAATGTGTAATGTCCCGCTGGACGGGTCATTACTAGAGATGACTCCAGCTTGTCTGCTGGTCGTCTGGAGGGAGTTTAGCCAGCTTCCCCATAATACATTTAGGAAGTCTACCTCTTTAATTCTGTAGTTCCTCTAGTTTACATCTTTACATCTGCAATAGTTATCCTGTGCCCCCGCCTCCTGCCAATGCCTAGTATTGAAGGGTTTACATGTAATATTTTGTTATGATAAAACATTTGTCATTTTTCCATGCACAATCCAGGCTGGTCACATTGGTTGGTGCCCTGGAAATCCCCAGAACTGAGAGTTTATAAACGTCACCGCCTCTCCAGCACATTAGAATCCGGCGCACGCACGGGCACGCGCATGGTGCGCCGCGCCCAAGTGCGGTGCGCCGAGTTATAAGTTAATATAACTTATAAAACGGCGATAGGGGCTTTGTTCCCCTAACAAAAATATGCTCTGGCACCAGCTCACCCTGAGCTGGTGCCATGTATATGTGTCTAAACCTACCACTTGTAAGTGGTAGGTTTGCTTTAAAGGAGTATGGAGGCTAAAAGCCATAGATGCTCCACTAGGGAATTCTGGGAAGTATGCAAATACATTTTCCAAGGTGCTAAATGGAAAACAATGCCTCCTTTTGCGACCTTGAAAGGCATCCCCCTTAACCATGCCGCCCAAGCAGCAGAGCCAATCTGGCTACTACTATCCAGCCCTCTAACCATTGGACTGGGGCTGAGATACTCGACAAGTCTCCGGATCCACAGCCAACCAATACACCGCCTTCTATGTGCCTGCAGGAAGGAATGTATACAGCCTGTTACCTGCTGCTTCGTTGGACTGTGTGCCATTAACCCCTTCCCGACGCGCGCCGTACTAGTACGGCGCGCGCCGGGTCCCGGTGCATGGAGAGGGCTCGCGGCCGAGCCCTCTCCATAGCCGGTAAGTCTTTGCTGCATATTGCAGCAAAGGCTTACCGGTAACACCCGCGATCGGTGCTAGCACCGATCGCGGGTGTTTTCACCTCGATCGCCGCCGGCAATGCTGCCGGCGGCTTCAAGGAGATGGCGCCGCATGGGCGCCGCCATCTTGTCGTGGATCGCTGCTCCCCGATGACGTCACGGGGAGCGGCGATCCGTCGCCATGGTAACCTCGGGTGTTCCGAATACCCGAGGCTACTTCGTTTTAACCCATGCATTACAATGTGCTAATTGCACATTGTAATGCATGGGGAGTAAAATCCACATATACAGTGGTATGGCAATATATGATAGGATCGATCAGACTACCTAGGGTTAGAGTACCCTAGGGAGTCTGAAAAATAGTAAAAGTAACAAAAAAAAAAAAAATTATAATAAAAAAACCTAAAAATTCAAATCACCCCCCTTTCCCTAGAACTGATATAAAAATAAATAAACAGTAAAAATCATAAACATATTAGGTATCGCCGCGTCCGAAAATGCCCGATCTATCAAAATATGATGATGTTTTTTCACTACATTTAACCCTGTAACGGAAAATAGCGTCCAAAGTCGAAAATGGCATTTTTTTGCCATTTTGAAAAATATAAAAAAATGACAATTCTTGCGCTAAGCCTCACTACAGCCGGTCCCTGGGAATCCAGTTGCCCTCCACACTGCTGTCAGGTCCCAGTGTGGTAACATTGCACATGCTGATCAAGATAATACAATATACCATTCCCAATATTGAAAATGTTGAGACCCAAAGCCCAGGGGCAAATTAGGACTACTATGGGCCCTGGGATGTATGAATATTATAGCCCCTACAAGTCTGGAATCACTTCCTACATATGGGACTAGAATCAGCTTCTTGGGGAATGGGGGATGTGCCCCTTCTGCTGCTTTCAATCTGTGGTTTCAGGACCCTCGAAGGACCTAAAATGGCTCTTGTGTACACGTGTATTGAGAGCAAAAACAGAAGTAGGAGGATTTCATGGGTGAAGGTCCTTCTCAGTATAAAATTTGTTGGGTGGTTTGGGTGGTCATGGGCTCCTAGAAGGCTTGGGCCCTGGGCTACCGCCTGTTTTATAATCCACTACTGCCAAAACCACATCCGCTGCGTGCCTCAAACCCCAGCACCTTGTGTACATGAATAGTATGTTATCCCCATCAATGTCTTCCAATACTTCTCTTAGTGCCCTCCATAATGTATAATGCCCCAGTCCATTTAAAATCCACCTTGTATGATGTCCCCTTAGGTCTGGCACACTCACCCTACATAATACCCCCCTTCCTGTGACCCCCCCCCAGACTGTATAATGCCCATTACCCATATAGAATCAACCACTTTAAATCCACCCCCCCATTATCTTACCCACCAACTTACAATGGTCCTCCCTATTTACTCCCTCACCCCTCAACTATAATGTTCGGGAGCCTCACAGACATTCCAAAAGATTTATCAAGGTCCAATCAAGGTCCATTTATCAAACTACTTGTGTATTTATGAAGTGTGCCGCAACACTGCACCTAAAGGGTCGTTCCGATGCGGTTCCATACCATGCACCACATCTATGTGGAAAGTCCCAACATAATTGTGCTGCACGCCATTAAACTGATGAGTTCACCAGAAAAAACTGGTGCTATAATACAGTCAGCGGACCACACTATGGGGCATTATACAGCGGTTAGAAGACAATTGGGGCATTACATAATGAATGGACTAAAATAGGAAGAATTATAGAATTGATGGGCTGCAATATGGCACATTATACAGTGGATGGACTACAATAGGGGGCCTCATATACTGGATGGACTACAATAGGGGGCCTCATATAATGGATGGACTACAATAGGGGGCCTCATATAATGGATGGACTACAATAGGGGGCCTCATATAATGGATGGACTACAATAGGGGGCCTCATATAATGGATGGACTACAATAGGGGGCCTCATATAATGGATGGACTACAATAGGGGGCCTCATATAATGGATGGACTACAATAGGGGGCCTCATATAATT
Source organism: Engystomops pustulosus (assembly GCF_040894005.1). Classification (NCBI taxonomy): domain Eukaryota; kingdom Metazoa; phylum Chordata; class Amphibia; order Anura; family Leptodactylidae; genus Engystomops; species Engystomops pustulosus. Next base: position 245,892,185 of record NC_092412.1, read on the forward strand.
GATGGGCTACAATAGGGGGCCTCATATAATGGATGGGCTACAATAGGGGGCCTCATATAATGGATGGGCTACAATAGGGGGCCTCATATAATGGATGGACTACAATAGAGGGCCTCATATAATGGATGGCCTACAATAGGGGGCATCATATAATGGATGGAATACTATAGGGAGCCTCATATAATGGATGGACTACAATAGAGGGCATCATATAAAGGATGGACTACAATAGAGGGCATCATATAATGGATGGAATACTGTAGGGGGCATTATACAGGGAATATGACACATTTTCCAGTGGAGAGGCCACAGAAAGAAGGACATACTGTATATAGAGTCAGATGGATAATGGATGGACTACTATAGGGGCCATCATATAATGGATGGCCTACAATAGGGGGCATCATATAATGGATGGACTACAATAGGGGGCATCATATAATGGATGGACTACTATAGGGGGCATCATATAATGGATGGACTACAATAGGGGGCATCATATAATGGATGGACTACTATAGGGCGCATCATATAATGGATGGACTACAATAGGGGGCATCATATAATGGATGGACTACAATAGGGGGCATCATATAATGGATGGAATACTGTAGGGGGCATTATACAGGGATTAAGATACATTTTACACTGGAGAGGCCACAGAAAGAAGAACATACTGTATAGAGTCAGATGGATAATGGATGGGCTACAATAGGGGGCCTCATATAATGGATGGACTACTATAGGGGGCATCATAATGGATGGAATACTATAGGGGCCATCATATAATGGATGGACTACAATAGGGGGCATCATATAATGGATGGACTACAATAGGGGGCATCATATAATGAATGGAATACTATAGGGGGCCTCATATAATGGATGGACTACAATAGGGGGCCTCATATAATGGATGGACTACTATAGGGGGCATCATATAATGGATGGACTACAATCAGGGGCATCATATAATGGATGGACTACTACAGGGGGCATCATATAATGGATGGACTACAATAGGGGGTCTCATATAATGGATGTACTACAATAGGGGGGCTCATATAATGGATGGACTACTATAGGGGGCATCATATAATGGATGGACTACAATCAGGGGCATCATATAATGGATGGACTACTACAGGGGGCATCATATAATGGAAGGACTACTATAGGGGGCCTCATAAAATGGATCGACTAAAATAGGGGGCGTCATATAAGGGATGACTACAATAGGGGGCATCATATAATGAATACTGTAGGGGGCATTATACAGGGAATATGACACATTGTACAGTGGAGAGGCCACAGAAAGAAGGACATACTGCATATAGAGTCAGATGGATGGACTACAATAGGGGGCATCATATAATGAATGGAATACTATAGGGGGCATCATATAATGGATGGACTACTATAGGGGGCATCATATAATGGATGGACTACTATAGGGGGGCTCATATAATGGATGGACTACTATAGGGGGCATCATATAATGGATGGACTACTATAGGGGGCATCATATAATGGATGGACTACTATAGGGGGCATCATATAATGGATGGACTACTATAGGGGGCATCGTAAAATGGATGGACTACTATAGGGGGCCTCATAAAATGGATGGACTAAAATAGGGGGCATCATATAATGGATGGACTGCAATAGAGGGCCTCATATAATGGATGGAATACAATACGGGGCCTCATATAATGGATGGACTACTATAGGGGGCCTCATAAAATGGATGGACTAAAATAGGGGGCATCATATAATGGATGGACTGCAATAGAGGGCCTCATATAATGGATGGAATACAATAGGGGGCCTCATATAATGGATGGAATACAATAGGGGGCATCATATAATGGATGGAATACAATAGAGGGCCTCATATAATGGATGGACTACTATAGGGGGCATCATATAATGGATGGAATACTGTAGGGGGCATCGTATAATGGATGGAATACTGTAGGGGGCATTATACAGGGAATAGGATATATTTTACAGTGGAGAGGCCACAGAAAGAAGGGCATACTGTATATAGAGTCAGATGAAATTTTGTAAGTGTGAAAGGTTGTGAAATCATAAATGAGGAACAGAAATAAATTGCATCAGACTTCAAAACATATAGAGAAGGAGGTTCCTTAGGGCTTGTACACCAGCCATGTGCAAAATAATTGCAATTTATGGAGCAACACTAGGAATTGCAATTATTTACTCTGTGAAGGCGGGCACTGTACGGCCAGCGCGCGGGGGCAGGGGATTGGAACCAGAACTCTGATATCCAGACAGAACAGCAATGGAATAATGTGAGTGTAGGGGTTATTAATGACTTGGAGTAGAGCTGCAGGAGACTGATGGGTGTAGTACTAAATCATTGAAGACTCACAATATCCAAGATTTCAACTCATCACATTAGAAGCCTTATAGCAGGGAAAGAAAGAAATTACAGAATACGTCACATTAGTCATTTTTATTGGGGGGAAAAAAAGAAAACAGAGGGTATAAAGACATTGGTACATTTCAGTACAAATACAAAACACTGGCTGCTGTATTTTGGAAAAAAATAACTTAAATTTAAAAACTATGCATAAAATAACCTGCCACAATGGTCACACCACCAAAGTAAGCAATGACAATCACAAAGATCTCGAAAATCTATTTAAAAGGAACCTTTCACCTACTTTTACCCCACTAAACTTTCACCTCTTCCTCAGGTCGGGCATGAAATGTCCTTTCTATAAATTCCCTCTTTTTGTGAAATCTCACCCTTTTACCTATAAAAAAAAATCTCTTCCAAGGTCACTTAAACGACATCTATCACCAGATCAAGGATTGTAAACCAAGCACACTGACATACTGGTGTGTGCCCCCTCTGGTAGGATCTGCTATTCTTTTAGCTTTTTATGCCCAGGTTTTTAAAAAAAAAAAAAAAGGCATAGAAGTTAATAGAGCCTGGAGCCCCTCAGGTTTATTTGCATAATGTTTAAATCCCTTTTTCTTAAAAACAAGGTCATAAAAAGCTAAAAGAGCAGATCCTGCCAGAGGGGACGCACACCCGTATGTCAGTGTGCTTGGCTTACAATCCTTGATCTGCTGATAGATGTCCTTTAAGTGACCTTGGAAGAGTTTGTTTTTATAGATGTCCTTTAAAAATTTTCAGAAAACTCTAATCCGGCTAAGTGGCTGTAGAGCCTATACCAGGGGCGTAACTATAGGGGTAGCAGCCATAGCAGCTGCTATGGGGCCCGCAGTGTCAAGGGGCCCAGCCATAAGAACTGCAACACTAAAGAATGGATGCACCATTATACACTGTGCTTATGGAACTGTGTATATTTTGTGTATATGCTGTATGTATGTTAATACTGTGTACATATGATTATATGGTGTATATACACTGTATGTGTAATAATATGATGTATTTTTACTATGTGTGTGTATTTGATGTCTATATACTGTATGTGTGCATGACATGTGTATGCACTGTATATATCAGTGTATAAATGTGTGTTTGATGGTATAAACCTATTAGAGAGTACAGATATGTATATTTTTTAAGGGGAAGGGGGCCCCCATTCAAAAGTCTGCTCTGGGGCCCAGCCTCTCTCAGTTACGGCCCAGGCCTATACATTGGGCTCAACAGCAGATAGAACCATGGTTCTGGTATTGTATTAAAGAAGAGAATTTCATCTTTCAAACCACATCATGTGAGCTACAGAACTACAGAGATATCGGCAGGGGAAGTCATGGTTGGGAATGCAAGCTGCAGATAAATATCCAATTCCATAATATGGGGGAGAATAATGGTGAGAATCTAATCTTTCAAATCACATCAGGCTTGTGGTTTTGCGAGCTATAGAATCGGACACACAGGGAATGATACAAAAATGTGGGAATCATATCTTCCCAACTCTGAATGTAACTGCCCAGTTCTCCAGTTCTGTAGATCATAAAACCATACGGCTCTAGCTTCTTTAGAACCCAATATATAGGCTTCTAAAATGACGCTCACCCTCCAGCCTCTGAGCCTGACTCATCTTTGGCCAAAGCTGACAGTGTTCTGCTCATTTTCACATGGAGCATAATGGGTGAGATTTTACATAAAAGATGGAATTCTAGAAAGGACATTCCGTTCCCTACCTAAGGGGGCTGGTAGTTTAAAAGGAATAATCTGATGACAGGTTCCCTTTAAGTTTAACAACAGTATGACATTACAATGGAACCCAGTTACAGCAGATTCCCTAATACATAAAGATCACTGTGTGCCGTGACCCTCATTTGAATAATTTCCAGAATCCTGACTGTTGCCCTGAGACTTATCGCTACCATTTATAGGCACCAAATCTTCTGTAGACGATCTCAGGTCAATGCAGCACCGATCTGTGGCCTCTTCTTTAGGCAATAAAAATTGTTCTTGGTTACAATTCAAAGATGTTTCCCCTAAACCCTGGAGAAAAAAAAATATCATCATTTGGATATTGCATTAAAAAAAAAAACTTTACAAAGTTAAAAAAAAAACTTTTATACTTTTTTTTAGAATATGTTATAATATATCATGGGTATAATATTATTATCATAAAAAAATCATTAACACATTAGGTATCCCTGGGTCCAAAAATTAAGATTTTATCCAAATATCAAAACAATGGGGGATATTTATGACTGCTTTCTGACTGACATGGATCACTCCCAAGTCCGCCAGTTTTTGAGCTTCTGCTACCTGCATGCCATTTTGGAAGTTTTGGGGTGGTAGTGGGTCAGGCGGAAGGCGGGCAGGGGCATGAAAACCTGACTCGTCAGATTTACAACAGTCAGAATTTTATTTCAGCTTCCCAATTCATTTTTATAAAACAATTGCCTAAAGTTTTTAAAGCATCACTAAACTTTCGGCAAAATGCTTATGAATGAGTAGTACATATAATGATTGTAAACTTTATAATACAATTTATTAAAGAAATCTGTTCCTGTGTCTTTCTTTTTCCCCTGCCTTTCTTCCTTTAATTAAGCAGTTTGTGTAAATCAGCTTTCTGTTCTGTATCCACTAATAGAGAAACCTAATGGGGCACATTTACTTACCCGGTCCGAGGAGTTCATGAAAGTGCATTGTCCGATGATCGTGCACTCTGCCGCGATTCAATAAGATCGTGCGCCCGATATCCTGCATGTGTCGCTTCCCGCTCAGGTCCGCCGGAATTCACCTTCTTCTTCCTTTTGCATATAAGTGCATTGTCTTGCGACACAATTTGAAACTTAAATCATGCGCTCAGTCCGAATCAGTTGGATTGTCCGACCGCCCGCCCCCGAATTTCTGTTGCATGACAGACAGCGCAGCCTCGCCACAATCCGATCACGTGCGACACAATCCCAGCGCAGACACTTGTTAAATACCTTTCAAAGCTGCGCAAATCACAAAAACCATGAACAGTCCGACAAAAGTGTGATCCAAAACCCTTAATAAATGTGCCCAAATGACTTTACAGGCAGACCTGGATTAATCTAATCTCCACAGAGAGATGAATTATCAAGGGTAATATTCTCTAGGTATGGAAAGAGTTAATTATTATCTGTCTTAGGAGGAAAGAGCTCTAAATGCTTTCAGATATATTGCTCAATACAGGAGAAATAGCAGAAAAAAAGCACAGAGAAGCTATATATTAGAGCTTATATACTATATTATATTATTATATTATATATATTAGTTGCTCAATTAATTTCTTTAAAAAAAAATTTATTGAAAAAAAAAACTTCAAAAGGTTTAGTTTAAAGAGGACCTTTCCCTACTCACACCTGTGGAGATGAACATACAATTCTATAGGTAATCCTCTCCACTGTCAGAGAGGAGGTGCTGGAGCACAGGAGGAGGCGTGTTTTATGATAATCTTCTCTGACACTGAGCTATTAGCTAAGATCAGATACTGGGACAAATATCTCAGCAAACGTGGGGGCTAGAAATATAATTCAAAGCGCCCCTGAATCTGTAAAGCAGCCCCTTTTCAGCACTACACGTATGAGGTGGTAAAAGTTCCGCTTTGAATTTCTGCCATAAAGTCTGCTTAAAGATTGAAAGTAATGTATAAGGAGACACATGCAACTTAGTCTGGCAGAGTTTGCTCTAGCGCCTCAGTGTTTCCTTCAATTGAGATTTCAATCGCTTACCTTATGAAAGGTTGGTGGAAGATTGCTGGATGGGAAGAAAATATGCTTTATGTAACGCTTTACGTTGCAGAAGCAAATGTAAAGAACAACCGAAATCACAACTATCGCCATAAAGATCCATGCAACCAAATATGATCTGGAACCTAAGAGAAAAGGGATCAAAACAGTTATTTCAGAAGGATAAGGACAATCACTTGGGTCTGTGTCTTTTCTACCGACCAAATCTTTTTGCGCAAATGGATGTTTTTTACTACCCTCCCAACTTTAAAAAAGAGGCGTGGCTAGGATGAGGAAAAAGGCGGAGTCAATTATCTCTGATTGAAGTATCATCTTTCACGCCAAATCACTGAGATCTAAGCCAGTTCACTGCTGGTGTAGATGGGAACAGGACCTGCCAAGGCCGTGCACATAATTTAGGAAAGGGCTTCACCCCCCTCCCCCCCAACAGGTTATTAGCATAAATAGACTTGATTTCATTGTACACACCTGATGTGATGCAGTGTTCCTCGCCGTACAGGCTGCTCCTGTTACTGTTGTTATTACACGTCATCTTTGCTTTTGCACAGTAAGTTGTTGAGGCCTCTATAGACTCAATACTAAAAAATGGTTTGTTACTTTCTTGAACCGTTACCTAAAAGACAAGGTAAACTATAAAACAATATAAATTCATAATTCAGCATAGTTTATAACCTGACAGCAAACAAGACTGAGATATGAGGACGGCCTTTACAGATGCAAATAACAGTCCTGTAAAATTAATATTGAAATTACAGGCGGTCCCCTACTTAAAGGAAACCTACCATTTGATTTGATGCAGTATGAAGCAAACATACCTTGTGAATGCTGTAGCTACACTGATGCAGGATCATATCTTGGTTAATCCCTGTGCTGAGCGGTTTGCTGATAAAACAGATATAACATTATGATAATGAAGCTCTGTCACTTCTATGGCTACTTCATCGCTTGCTTTCCCGCTTCTCATAGCAGGAGAGTTTCTCTCTGCAGGAGATGATGATGATGCAATCAGTTTTCTCCCTGCCAGACAGAGTAATCAATTGCTGCACCATCCCCCGGCTGCTGTGTATGAGTGATCCAGCTCAGGTTGATTAATGCTTGACTAGCCATGCTTTACTTAGCAGCCATTTGTAATTACAAGCTCCAGTGTGTAACGTATTTATGTCAGCCAGCCCGACCCAGCTGAATGTTATAATTGTTTTTTCAGCAAAACCACTCAGCTCAGGGATTAACCAAGATATGATCCTGCATCAGTGTAGCTACAGCAGTGTCAAGGTATGTTTGCTTCATAATGCATCAAATCAAAAGGTAGGTTTCCTTTAAGCACACCCGACGACCCCCTCTGCCTGCTGCGACCTCTGTGCTTCTGCTTAACACACTTTGTTAGGATAAAAATTGATCAGTTTTTCTGTAAATGAATTATGAGTAAGCATGCACGATGGGGATTATGTGTGATATATATCTCAGCAGCCTCATTTAAGTGAATTGAGCACTGGTTACACATGTATTGTATGAGTTGAGCTTCTTGCCTCAGGCAGCGCCACCTGCCTCAAGATGGGGGGCAGCATCCTGCTGCAAAGCAGGACAAGCCCCTTAAAAATAGTGTCTCTTCATACCTGATGTCAGCATAGATGTTAGACGCTGCACGGAGAACCCACTTACTAGAAAAATAACTTGATAAATTGCAATTGGATGGGGCGGAGGGGGCGCTGTTCTATAACTCACCTCAGGCAGCAGGGAGTTTAGGTTCACCCATGACCAGCCCTTTATGTCACGAGTGGTCAGACCCCAGGCAATCTTACACTTCACAAGTGCCTTTGGTAGAAGACCCCTTGAATGGCCCAAAATGTATAACTACAAATAATAGCAGGATGGACTCCGCCAAAATCTGACAGAGTCTCAGTAGGCTCCTTGGGTGACAGAGCCTCAGCAGGCCCCTGGGTGACAGAGCCTCAGTAGGCCCCTGGGTGACAGAGCCTCAGTAGGCCCCTGGGTGACAGAGCCTCAGTAGGCCCCTGGGTGACAGAGCCTCAGTAGGCCCCTGGGTGACAGAGCCTCAGTAGGCCCCTGGGTGACAGAGCCTCAGTAAGCCCCTGGGTGACAGAGCCTCAGTAGGCCCCTGGGTGACAGAGCCTCAGTAGGCCCCTGGGTGACAGAGCCTCAGTAGGCCCCTGGGTGACAGAGCCTCAGTAGGCCCCTGGGTGACAGAGCCTCAGTAGGCCCTTGGGTGACAGAACCTCAGTAGGTCCCTGGGTGACAGAGCCTCAGTAGGTCCCTGGGTGACAGATCCACAGTAGGCCCTTGGGTGACAGAACCTCAGTAGGTCCCTGGGTGACAGAGCCTCAGTAGGTCCCTGGGTGACAGAGCCTCAGTAGGCCCATGTGTAGGATCCTCTGCTTTCTAGAGTCTTACAAGTTTCTGTGACTGTTGTACTTGGACTCAACCACTTACAAAAGTATTAATACAAGAGCCCTAATAATTCGGAATCATTTCCATTGAACTCTCATGGCGGCATTAAAAATTCAGAAACTAAGACAGTCTCCTGTTCCCTAAAATATTCCCTAGTTTATTATCCCAAACAGTCTTCTCAGGGTTATTTTATATAAAGCTCCCCTCATCCCCATAGTTTCCTCATGTAAAGACTTATGTGGCCCCCCTGCAGCCATGTGCCCCGCCACCGTTTGTTCCATGAGCTCACTGAGGCCTGTGATAGGCTGTGCAGGGTGTAAACGGACTGGAAAAGCAAGGATTGGTTAGTACGCTTCTATTGTTTATGCTCGCTAGAAAAACTAGCCAGACCCCTTTAATGCAGATTTATATATATCACAGGACTTGATACAGTATTCTCACCTCTGAATTCTGTGTGGACTTGGTCCAATATTCCAGGTGGGTCAGCCAATCACAGAGATGATATATATTTGAATTGTTGAACCCTTCAGGTGCGCTCACATTAATGAACAATTTATTGCCTTTAATTCCCATCTTCAGATCTTTCGGAGGTGAAATCACAGCTGCCAAAAAAATGAGATATTAAAAACTTAACCCGGATTATTCACTTTAATTTTGAAAATGTCACCATTAAAATGTCACTATGAAAGGCTTTCACATCCTGCTAAAATTAGAGTGATTATTAAATGGATAAAGTCACAGCCACAGCTGTGGGGAAGCTTGACCCCTCCCCCTTGACTTTCACTATAAATGATAATAACCTAGTTTCTGTGTGGAAACTAGATGTCCAGTGTTAACAGCTCCTCATCCGAAGCTATTGGTATAGGTGACTGGATTCAAAAAAACTACAACTACATAAACTGAGGCAGCTAGGAAGAAAGGGATAAAGAAGAATACAAAGGACTGTGTAAGAAGTACAGGAACACAAACTCCTATTCGAGCCACTGCTGATGATAACACAGGCTCTTGTCACACACTTATAATGAAAAATACGACGGTACTGCTTCCCTGACTTTGTACTTATGGTCTTTTACATATTTTAGGAAAATAGAGTGAAAAGGTTAAAGGGCACCTACCACCTACCTATAAAGGTAGATGGGGTGGTAGGTGGATGAATGGGACGTGAGGATAGCCCTTTTTTGGGCTAATCCTCACGTCCCGGCTATCTTTAAGAAAACTTTAATGGGGGGATATGTAAATTTAATTTAAGTGGCTACTGGGGTGTGGAGTAGCCGGACATGAGGCTATGAGGACATGAGGCTACGCAGGCCTGCGGGTGCGCGGCCACAGCTCCGAGGCCGGAGCTACTGCGCATGCGCAGATGCCGGGTACTCAGCGAAGAGCTGCGCGCTGAAGATGCAATGTTAGGCGGAGAAAAGAGGCTACTGGGGCGTAGAGTAACCGCGACGTGTAGCCTCATGTCCGGCTACTCCACGCCCCCGTAGCCGCTTTAAAAAATTAACATATCCCCAATTTAAACTTTTCTTAAAGATAGTCGGGACGTGAGGATTAGCCCAAAAAAGGGCTATCCTCACGTCCCATTCATCCACCTACCACCCGTTCTACCTTTATAGGTAGAATCGTGGTGGTAGGTGCCTTTTCTTCACAGCAGGGAAAGATGGCGATGTCTGTAGTTTCCCATGTGATGCTGCGCTGAGGCATCAAGCAAAGAGGAAGTAAAGTCATTACAGGACGAGGATTGTTTTTATGGGCAATTCCCAATTTTTATATCAGTTTTGTTGTGTTTTTTTTTGTACTTACTATCTTGGGATGGATGAAACTGTATAACATTAGCACTTTTTTCTTGTCTATGGCTGTCATACACAGAGACCCGGAGGATGTGGTTTCCAATGAAAAGCAATTCTGAGCAGTCACACTGAGTGGTGGTTATGTTTTCACATCCCTTTATTTTAGCACAGCTGTCAAATGTATGGCTGAAAACAAAGAGGATCGTTGTTACTTGTTTGTCATCACTTCAACAATTAAGCAATATCTAAAGTTTAGGGATAGAAGGCCGAGTTCACACCATGCAGTAGCAGAATGTAAGTTATTTTATCTGATACTTATCAAAATATTACAATTCTGTACCAAGGATCTGCAACAAAAAACATTACATTGCATATGAAGGTGGTTGAGCTGCAATGCCAGACAAAGACTCGGGACAAGGGGGGTGCTCTTTCCTGGGGGGGGGGGGCGAATTGCTCTTTTCCTTATCCTAGAAAAGTTTTGAAGGTAGGGTAAGACTGAAATGAAAGATCTTGGGAGATTGCATAACCAGTAATTTCCGTACTTACACCACTCCATAGGGAAGTATTTTTCTTGGCCCCCGGCCCAAATTACTGGGACAAATTTGCAAAAGGGAACTTGGTGTCCTATTACTAACCACACCAGTTCCACTGGGCATCAGAGGTGTGCAGCATGATTGTGTGCAGGTTGGAGGTAATGAGCTTTTATCCAATATGTAAATTACTGTATATACTCGAGTATAAGCCGACCCAAGTATAAGCCGAGGCCCCCAAGTTTACCACAAAAACCTGGTAAAACCTATATTTTTTTTTACTCAAGTATAAGCCGAGTTTGGGTTTTCAGCACATTTTTTATGCTGAAAAACTAGGCTTATACTCGAGTATATATGGTAATTGTTTAAAAGGAGGGGGGGTTGTTGTGGTTAAAACGGGTGGGGGGATTTACTAAGGCTTCTCCACCAGAAAACTGGTGTAGAAGTCCTGAAATAAAAGCAATTACTAAAGTTTCTCCAAGTGGAGGTGGAGGAGGCATGAAGGAGGCTCGGCCTGCACACTACCTAGACGATGCAAATCTTCATCTTCAACGTTTACATGGTCTTTAGGCACAACTCTGTGCGATGCCGCCTGCCTGATACATCAGGAGGCCTAAGCTTCTTGAGGTATCCAGAAACGCTGGAGTGGTGGGGCTTCGATCATATGCCAGCATAGGAGAAGCCTCCACCAAGGCCCCAGCACACACATCTCACCGTCTTGGACTGCCCCTTTGCTGGTCAGGACGGTCCACTGGTTCCTCTAGTGTCACCACAACTGATTTATTGAAACTTTTGTGCTGTGCACCACATGCCATGAAAATATCATAGATATTTTCTATAGATAGGGTAGGTCCTACCCCTGGAACCCGCACATGCCCCAGGAATGGAAGCTGTTGGCCGAGCTCAATGGAGAGTGTGCTGTAGCTGCGCATGTACCTCCACTCTCCATACAACTCTATGGGAGTCACAAAAACATGGCAGTGGGGCCTAAGATTCCTTCCTATGGGTCGAATCACCTTTAAAAACCTAGGAAGGGTCAGAACTAAACTGAAGATCGGATCTGGTGCCATCGGATCTCTAGCCACCAATTTTGCTTCCATTAGGAATACTGCTTTTCCAACATCACAGAGTTCTAGGACAGACTGACAACCAGGTAGGTGCTCGACCCAGGTCCCATAAATGCAGTAGATAACTGGCTAGGACACTCTATAACTTTATAACTACCTTATAAAGTTACGGTCCAGCTGGTGTAATAAAACAGCTTTGACATTTGGCTGTGTGTCACTTCCAGCTATTCTATCCGAGGTGTGAAAGCCTTTGAGGCTGGACTCCCTGCTTAGACCAGATGTCCTGATCTTCAATAAGAATGTAAACAAGGCCATATTTCCTGACCTGCCCTATAATTGCAGCCTAATATCTCTCACCAGCACATTATAAAATCTCCCTGCGTATAGTCTATGCATTCAAGAAGCCAAGTGTACATGTGGAAGAAAATGGGTGCCGACGCTCGTGGATGGACTGCTCTGGATATGGTTCCTGACCACACGTTTCAGTGTTGCCTTCTTCTGGGGATGGTTTTAGTCTATGTGAGACCCCCAGCAGCTACGTCAGGAATCAGCACCCTGCGATGGCAGTGCACAGGCGCGGATGGTAAAGGATACGGCTTTCTCTTGAGACTATTTCCCATCTATCTAACATGTAGTGTATCAATTGCCAAATTTTAGTCTTCTCTTCCCTTTGGCCCTGTACTCTTCTCTCTCTACATCGACAGATAGGTTTTTTCTTTCAGTACCATCTCCAATAGAGAATGATAATATCGGTGGTTTGGGCAGCAGCCTGGGGCCCAAGCCTTCTAGGTGGACTATGGCCACCCAAACCACCCACCAAATTTTATACTGAGAAGGACCTTCACCCATTAAATCCTCATACATCTGTACCTGCTCTCATTACACATGTACACAAGAGCCATGTCAGGACCTTTGAAGGTCCTCCAAACGTCCTTAAACGGAAGATTGAAAGCGGGAGAAGAAACACATCCTCCATTCCCCAAAAAGCAGAATCTAGTCCCAGATGTAGGAAGTGATCCCAGACTTGTAGGGGCTATAATATTCATACAGCCCAGGGCACATGGTAATATCCGACGATTTTTGTTGCACGCGATTGGATTTTGTCGCATCGGCCCCGGACGATCCGAGCGCCAGCGTATGATAAATATGCCCCAATATTTCCATCTCATTGTGTGGTACTACTCCTGTGCTGCACACCCACTGCCTTCGGATTGCGATTTTTGCTCCACTCATTGCATTCAATCACATGTACGTTTATGACCTGCAGCTTGGAGCGATTGCAGTTTGTGTTCCTTGTGCACTCACCACTTTTCCACTGTAAAGGTTGGATTTGGAGACCGGTCAAAGTCCCAGTCCCAATTCAGCAGGTATGTTGAGTCTAGAGCCTCCATCCTCAGATTATCCGGTGGTCCTGTTAGATAAGAGCAAGCGTCAGTTCACATGGAGGTATGTGATACAGATTTTCCATCAGAAAATCAAATACTGAGTCAAAATTCATTGTTGGGTTTTCTCAAATGGATTTTTTTTTACCAGCGTGTCCGGTAGTCCTACCGGCAATCACCCAGATACTATGCACAATTAGGTCACGCCGCTTCTTTTTTCTATCGATTTGAAATGGAGAGTGAATCTGTGAACTGACCCAAAGACAAAAAAAAATCCCTTGAAGCTACATGCACACGACCATCATTGTGGCCTTTATGTGGTCGCACCAGATGCCGGCCACAATTGAGGTTTATGGTACCCAGGGCCAGGGCTTGACATACTTAGGCAAGTTCCGGGGCCAAGAGCTGCTGAGGGGCCCCACATAAGGTATTGATGGGGTGAGGGGGGCTGTATCTAATGAATCCATAGGGGATGAGGGGGCTTTATATAAAATAACCCTGATGTTTCGGATGATAAATTAGGAAATATTTTAGGGAACAGGGGACTAGTTTTAGTTTCTGAATTTTTAATGCTTTCACGTGAGTTCACTGCAAAGGGGCCTACTGAGGCTCCGTTACCCAGGGGCCTACTGAGGCTCCGTCACCCAGGGGCCTACTGAGGCTCCGTCACCCAGGGGCCTACTGAGACCTGGAGCCGACCGTGATGGTATTGGGTCACTGTTCAGGGAGCAAACGTAACCTCACCCCACCATTACCTGGCAGGGTGGCCGCGCTAGATAGGACTGCCATTTCAACAAACTTTTCCAATATCGGTAGTCTTGTAAAGTAACAATACTGTTTCTGGTGAATACATGAATGTCAATCAAAGCTTGGTGGATAATTTTCATATTTAAAGAATTAATTGTGCAGGGGATCTGGAGTTGGTATATAACACATGCATTACCAGTATCTTACCTCTAGCAGGCGCCATGAAACATTCTTCTGGGCTGAATACACTCAACTCCATAGTCTGCTTGTTGTATACATTAACCTTCAGGCAGTATGTGTGCTCAGGGAGCAGCTCATTGGGTGGAATAATATAGATACCACTTTGGGCAAGTGCAGATTTCTAAATTAAAAAAAGAAATATTTATCAAAAGCATTAAAATTGTCTTTTTGCCCAATCACAGTTCAGCTCTAAATTTTTAAAAGCTCAGTTTAAAGGATTTAAAGGGGTTGGCCACTTTTCAATAAATCCCTTCCATTAAATAGGTCTCTGCTGGTATATGTACTCGTGTCTTTGCCTCCTTTGAGAGCTTCAGCCTTTACCCTGCTCTAACCGTGCTGCCCTCTAAGTATACACAGCTTTCTCTCTCTCACCGCTCCATGTCCTCTCCTCATGGCATCACCCATTGTGTCTCTTCTCACTGAGAGAAAGGGGAGGGGCGAGGGAGCAGGATGTGTCATAACTCTGCCTCTGCAGCTCCACCTATCCAGCAGATCTCAGATATGTAAACAAAGAATCACAAAGATTCTGCACACAGTACAAAAGTAAATATCAGGAATTATTATTAAGGCAGTAAAGGCACAAGGGAAACTTATATAAAAGTGTGGGCAACCCCTTTAAGTTAAGCTATGATTGGTTACTATGAGATCACAGAAAGTCAATAGCTGGAACTGCTGTAATAACTAGTATAGGGGACCCCAATCCTCCCCATCGACACGTGTTTGCTCAACTGCTGCGCTATACAAATTGCTTGTAGCCATAGGCATTTGGCTAAAGGCGAGGAGGTGGTCACTTCCAATCAGTCCTGTCTGCATTGCATAACACGAATGGCTGATATAATACAGGCAGAGCTGTGGGGTTTAATAGCCGATCAATGGGGAGGGGGTTATGCTAAGGATAGGTCATTATTAGTATAGGGGCATAGAAAACCCATTTAAAGCCACCTACCTCATTTTTGGAATCATTTCTTCTGAAAGTTATGTTATATTCTTCAATGTATGATAGTTTTGAGGTCGTAAATGTAACTATAACCAAAGCATCGCTGGTATTGACATGGACATCAGTGGGAGGTTTAATCTCTGGTGAAATGAGCAGGATAAAAATTATGTGATTTTAACATGAATTTTTGTAATGGAGATTGATTTAAATGATTTGCCTTGGATTAAACTTATTGACTAAGCTGTAAAACCAGGCAAAGCCAAAAAATGGATGGCCCTTTTCATCAGCTGACGGCATTGTCAGACTGTCCCACCAGAGCATCAGAGGATCCTCCGGTGGGCCCAGGATCTAACCAAATAACCAGACGTATCATTTCTTAATTCTTTTGGCCCTGGTTTCTATAGGGTTTTCTAATTCTACTGAAAACCCCCTTTAATCTCCTCTCCTGTTGATAGGGAATCAGATGTAATTACTAAAAAAAACATTTAATGGAAACTCTAAAGGGGCACATTTACTTACCCGGCCGCTGGAGTTGACCTGGTGTCTCTTCTCCGCTCAGGTCCACCGGAGTTCACCTTCTTATTCCTGGTGCTTGTAAGTGCATTGTATTGCGGCACAATTTGAAAGTTAAATCCCGCGCTCAGTCCAAATCAGTCGGATCATCCGACAGCCCGCCCCCCAATTTGTGTCGCATGAAAGCCAGCGCAGCTTTGCCAAAAAAGGATCGCGTGTGCAAAAAATCTCAGCGCAGACACCTGTTAAATACCTGCCGTAGCCGTGCAATCCCCAAAAAAGGCGAACAGACAACAAAAGTGAGCAACGCAACCCTTAGTAAATGAGCCCCTAAGTGTCTGATCACTGATAGACCACCTAGGGACCTTGAAAGCTAAGTTCGCCAGGTGAACATGTATAGAAGCTCAATGACTATGTGACAAAAGACGGCCATTTTGAAATCAGAGAAGACGTTTCATCATAGTTCTTATAGAAGGTGCCACTCCAGACTCCAAGCTTCTGCTTTATCACTTAAGTACAGTATAAATCACATCATTCATTATGTTAAAGACAGAGAAGTAGTTGTGGAATATAATCTACTCACTGCAGTTCGGGTCAAAGTCTTTCGAGTATAATAGGATTTTTCCGCCAGGAGTGGTAGCATTGATCAGTAGGGTGTAGTTATGACTGTGATCGAGTAATCCATAGGGGATCTCACAGGAGCATTGTTCTGTAGTAACACACTCCTGTGATTCATTGTCTGGGGCTCCTAACCTAAAGAATAATGTAAAAAGTCATGAAGTGAAGCATATAGAATCTCCTCTTACGTGTCTTACCATATCACTGCATTACATAAGGCTTTCTCAAATTTGCCGGTTCCGCTAGCGGAGCACTCTACAACGCTTACCGAAAGTGCATTGAGAAAAATATTCTTCAAGCCAATGCATTGTTCATAAAGCCCCACCCACAATGCACCATGATTAGACTAGGCTAATGGATCCTTACACAACAGATATCATAAAGCAGAAGAACTTACTTCTTATACGTAGCTGTATAGGTGACCTCATCCGGACACTCGTAATTCCAGTCCCAGAATGCTGAAACGCTATTCGGAGATTTTTCAATTAAAATTTCAATTGTTTCCAGATCTGAAAAAAAATTAAGTTCTACAGACTCAAATGTTACTCGTAAATTATTAAGACACAATTTATTTTAGTGGCTTTTTTTTCTAACCCTTCCTTGGGCTGGTATGGCCTGGAGAGCCCTGTCAGTATCCAGCTGGCTGGCTTTGGCCTTGAACTTAGACCCTCTAAAGACAATGCCACAGCCAAAGATATCCCACCAGATGATCATTGTTACGGTATTTATTGCACCAGTCACAGCTCATGGTGACTTTTTAATAAACAGGAACATATGACAGTAAATTATTGTACAAGGCACCATACGGGATCATCTAATTATGTATAGTCCAGCATAGCGAACTTCAACAACCAGGATTTAACACCACCATCCCAGACCAAACACAAACACACAGTCACTCTTAGAGGTTTTCGGCTACCACCTCGACCAACTCTTCTTAAACTTGTGCGGACAGCTCCAACTGGCATTCAGAATCGGGAAATGGGGATGTAACTTAACTCGGTGTAACCACTTCTGCAACAAGATCGTGGAGGACCACACATTGGGGCACATTTACTTACCCGTCCCGTCGCGATCCCTGAGGTGCGTTGTCCGACGAGGATTCGGAGCTGCCGCGATTCACTAAGATCATGCAGGTCCAATTTCCTGCAGGTGACGCTTCCCCGCTCAGGTCCGCCGGAGTTCACCATCTTCTTCCAGGTGCATGTAAGTGCATGGCTTGCGACACAATTTTGAATGTTAAATCCTGCGCTTAGTCCAAATGAGTCGGGTTGTGCGCCAAAATCCGATCGCGGGCGCCGAAAACCCCAGTTAAATGCAACGCAAAACTGAAAAAGTTGGGAAACCCGTCGAAAATGCGGTCCACGGACCCTTAGTAAATGTGCCCCATTTTGTTGTAGTGGCTCTAAATCGCAATGATGACCCCTAGCAAATATACCAGGAATTTAGGGAAAACCAATGTGTGGATTTAGAAATGCATGGAGATCTCACACACAATGAAGAAATACGCCCCCACCAGGATTATATCAGGAAATTATACCCTGGCAACTACTACCGTATCAAAAAAAGGAGAGCTCCATCTACCACTAATCGTTGTCAGGACGGAGGAATCTTTGCACCACCCCATATGCACTTTATTGAAACTGGAGAAGAGCGTAAGCCTGTGTGAGCAGCTGGGGGATGACCAAGGCCCCAAGGAGGTCCTCCAAGTTGGAGACCTCCAGTGGGGAAGGCAGGGAGAGGTCTAACTGAAAATAGGAGAGCAGTCCAGGAACCAGAACAGGTCACCAAGCTCAGATGGCACTCCGGGTGTGCCGCACAAAGCTATCCCAAAAACCATGAGAGAGGGAAGTGGGGATGAGCCCACAGAGAGGACTTTGGGGAAAAATTAGAGAATCTGCCCAGTTCAAATGTGAAATCCTCCGGACGTGAGCAACAGCACAAAAAGCAATAGGCTCAGTGCTCGGGGAGTTATATCTCTACAGAATATCAGCAAGACTCTCATAGGATCCCAAAATGGCTCGCACCAGAGCAGGTTATGGCTGACGTGTGTGTAAACAAAAAGGAATAAAAAAAATTATAAAATCAAGTTTTTGGTTGTTATATGTTTCCTCTACAAAATGGTCACATTGAAATGAAAGAAAAACCACAGGAAAAAAGTGATGTACTCGCTTGAGAAGAGGAAGGCGAGCGTGGTCACTGTGGTCCCCACACCTCAGCACCGGTACAGGGGAAAAAGCAGCGAGAAGCAGTAAAATACATCTGTGACGTCGCTCTCATTCCCTTTGTTTTATCTATTAACGGAAGATAAAAATCCCCTCCTTCCTTTACACAGATTTTTTTTTTCCCCCCAACAATCACAACAAACAAAAGTTTTGTATTTGATGGAGCAATTTTAACCCCTTAAGGACGCAGCCATTTTGTAGCTTAAGGCTCAGCCAGATGTTTTGGATTCTGACTTGCGCCTCTTTATACGGCTATAACTATTGAACACTGTTACTTATCTAAACGATTCTGAGACTGTTTTTTCCCCACATGTTGTACTTCATTTTAGTGGTAAATTTTGGCTGATAAGTTTTGCGTTTATTTACAAAAAAGAAAAAATGATGAATTTTTTGAAAAACTTGCCATTGTCGAAATTCGAAATCATTGCGTTTTCAGGCAGATCGATTTACCACCTAAATAAGTTGCTGAATAACATTTCCCATTTGTCTACTTTCATCATTTTCGAAATGTCTGGATAATTTATTTTGATGTTCGGCAGCCTACAAATCGAATAGCGATTTTCCGTATTTTCAGAATTTACTATTTTGGGGATAAATCCCGTTTTGAGTGAAATTTTACATATTTAGCATCAAAAACTCCCTATGTATCAGCTCATTTTAAAATCTGCCCCCCTCAAACTATCAGAAACAACCTTTAGGAAGATTGTTAACCCCTTGAGATCTTGAGTAATTGAATCAAAATGGAGGTGAAATTTAGAATGGTCAAATTGTGTCGGTTATACGTTCATTTAGTCCTAAAATTTACACATTTCCAAAAGATAAAAAGATAAAACCCACCATACAATTTGTTCTGCAATTTCTCCCGAGTGCAGAGACCCCCCACATGTGGCCGTTACTTCTCCCAAGTACAGAGACCCCCCACATGTGGCCGTTACTTCTCCCAAGTACAGAGACCCCCCACATGTGGCAGTGAATTGTTTTATGGGTGCACAGCGAGGCGCAGAAGGGAAGGAGCACCCTGCAGCTGCCAGGATTTTAGTTTCCTCATTGGCCCCTTTTGTGGGCTATAAAATTTTCGCTTCTCCGTTATTTGGGTCATGTGACGGCATTTTATTTGCCGGATGAGATGCTTTTTCCAGTGTTACCATTTTGGGGTTGGTATCTCCTATTGTTGAAAATTTAGAACTTTTTTTTGAGGTCATGAGTAGAAAAGCATCAATTCTGTACTGGATTTTTTACTTTTTTTTTTTTCGTGTTCACCGTTTAGCCTAATAATCCTGTTATCTTTATTCTATGGGTCAGTACGATTACAGGGATACCAGACATGAATATTTTTTTCTTACGTTTTACTAAATTTGCCAAATAAAACCCTAACGTGTGAAAAATCTATCATTTTTGCATTGCCGTCTTCCAGGTGGCATAACATTTTTACGTTTTGGCTACAGAGCTGGTTGATAGCTTGTTTTTTGTGGGATATGTTGTACTTTGCACCAGTATCCTTCTGGAGTACATATGTTTTTTTGAACACTTTTTATTGCATTTTTGGTGAGATTCAATAGGTAAGAATTATAATTTTTGGCAGGTTTTTAACAGTTTTTTTTTAACGGCGCTCATCATGCGGGTTCAATATTTAATTTTATTCTACGGGTTGTTACGGACATGGTGATACTATATATGTGGGGTTTGTGTTATGATTTAGACTTTTTTTAGCGTTATATGTCTCTTTATATGTTATGGGGCTTATGGGCATTTTTAGTGATTTATTACTTTATTTTTTATTGAAAAACATTTTTTTTTTTACTACTTCCACCATGGGACATGAACAAGCAATCATCTGATTGCTTGTTCATGATAATACTCTGCAATACTGAATTTTATTTGGTATTTGCTAATTATTTCTCCTTTTCATCCTGGAGAGAAATCTACCCTTCAATAATAGACTTGTGCATCCCATTACCTCTACACACATTGACATTATGTTTGTCTCACCCGAGATACAAATGTCAACCAGTGTCTCAATGAGTCACTTCTCTCACACCCTGACACATACCATTGTCACAGGCGAGTTTTGAAAAATATATTTTTCATACAATTTGACACATCAGTGCAAAGCCTGAGGGACATAGATCTCTCTTCTTTGAAGTGTTGGAGAGGTGTTGGTGTGTTGTAGACAGACTTTTCCTCCCACCACTTTCCTATTCGGAGAGGAGCTGGACAGGAATAACACCCTCTGCCCCTCCCCCTTTTTTTGTGTCCTGGAAACTTTTTTCTATACTAACCTTTTAAATTCTCCTTTTAAGTATTTAGTCCTAATAGTAAAAAAAAATGTAATATACTTTATTACTTTATTTTGTAGTATTTCTGCTGTATGTATAATGAAAGTTGACTTACTTGACTGGTTCGACTACTTAGTCACAGAGTAGGGGTTCTGCTAAGGACCAGGCCTGCTCTGACATCAAGCAGGACATTCTCTCCCCTGCCGAGGATGGACCCCATAGTAGCTGTATGCAGGGTTATCCTCTCTGAGGAGACGTCAGGCAGAGGAGAGGGAGGGAATCCTTTTATTAGATTTGTTGAGCTGTCTACAAAGCAGGAACCACGTGATGGGGAAAGACCACCATCTGTCCATATATGGTGTTTCTACATCTCTGAGGGCTTCCTCTAACACAACTCATGTTATTACTCGTGTGCTGGCGTATGATAGCCCTACACCCCTTCGGCACAGCCGGATACATCAAGAGGCTTATACTTTTATCCAAATAATACATTTGAGGTCAGATGGGACTTAAATTCACAATCTCCTCTCACTACCATGCCATAGAGATAAAGTCCAGGTCACTTATCCACCAGACTATTGACTAACTGACCTTCCATACAGTTACTCTGTTCCACACGATCAATGCACCGATATATAGAGATGTATCTTCTCACAGATTTCTCTCTATAGAACTACATTAGCTTTTTTTAATTGAAAAAAATGAATTATCTTTAAATAAATAAATATCTTTAATTAATTAAAAAAGATAATGAAGTGTTATATATATATATATATATATATATATATATATATATAGATCTCTGAGAAGATACCTCCCTATAATACCAGTACATTGAGCTTGTGGAACCGTGTAACTCTATGGAAGATCTTGGAAAATTCTTAGATAAAATCCTCTCTTTGACAGCCATTACAGGGGTTTTCCCACCAAACACGCTCGGCGATCTCCGTCAGCTCCATAGTGATGAATGCAGAAGAACGGTCATGCGTGGACATCTGCTCCATTAATCTCAGGGAGTAACGAGGGGTCTGATGGAGGCACCTCGGACCCCTCGTTCTTGTGACCTCTAGTCATCACTGTCATATCCTGTGGATAGGGCCCAACTTGTTTGGTGGGAAAACCCCCTTTAAGTCCACAGTCTAGCGGGTAAGAGCACTGTACTGTAGCTCTATGGTATGGTAGAGAGTGGAGATTGTGAATTCAAGCCCCGTCTAACCCTAAATCTATTATTTGGATAACATTATATAATTTAGAGATCTTGGGTCAGGGGGAAGCCCTCAGAGGTGTAGAAACACCATATATGGACAGATAAAAGGTATTTCCCCATGACGTGGTTCCTGCAGACAGACAGCCCTACACATTTACTAAAAGGGTTCCCTCCCGCTCCTCTGCCTGACGTCTCCTCAGAGATGATTTCCCTGGGCAAAGCTACTATGGGATCTCCCCTGATATCAGAGCACGGCTCCTACTTTAAAAAAATAAAAATTTGTTCCAAAGTTTAGTTACTATTTAAGCACCAGAGACCCAACATAAAGGGAATAGAGATCAATGTGAGCGGGGGGGGGGGGGGGGGGGCACACTATGAGCGGGAGGGGTGGGTACACATAGGTTCAGTGCCTACAAGTAGTATGCAACCCCCTGCAGATTTAGCAGGTTTGATAAGAAGCAAAAAAGTTAGAGCCTTCAAACTTCAAACAAGAGCAGGATTTATTAACAGATGCATAAATCTTACAACCAAAAAGTTGTGTTGCTCAGTTAAATTTTAATAAATTTTAAACATAAAAGTGTGGGTCACTTATTATTCAACCCCTCAAACCACCAGAATTCTGTTTGGTTCCCCTCAAGTATTAAGAAGTAGTTCAGGCACAAAGAACAATGAGCTTCACATGTTTGGATTAATTATCTGTTTTTCCAGCCTTTTCTGACTATTTAAGACCCTCTCCAAACTTGTGAACAGCACTCATACATGGTCAACATGGGAAAGACAAAGGAGCATTCCAAGGCCATTAGAGACAAGATCGAGGAGGGTCAGAAGGCTGGCAAGGGGTACAAAACCCTTTCCAAGGAGTTGGGCCTACCTGTCTCCACTGTTGGGAGCATCACCTGGAAGTGGAAGGCTTATGGAACTACTGTTAGCCTTCCACGGCCTGGACAGCCTTTGAAAGTTTCCTCTCGTGCCGAGGCCAGGCTTGTCCGAAGAGTCAAGGCTAACCCAAGGACAACAAGGAAGGAGCTCCGGGAAGATCTCATGGCAGTGGGGACATTGGTTTCAGTCAATACCATAAGTAACGTACTCCACCGCAATGGTCTCCGTTCCAGACGAGCATATAAGGTACCTTTACTTTCAATGCATCATGTCAAGGCTCGTTTACAGTTTGCTCATGATCACTTGGAGGACTCTGAAACAGACTGGTTCAAGGTTCTCTGGTCTGATGAGACCAAGATCGAGATCTTTGGTGCCAACCAATATAAGACCCCAAGAATACCATCCCTACAGTCAAGCATGGTGGTGACAGCATCATGCTGTGGGGCTGCTTCTCAGCCAAGGGGCCTGGCCATCTGGTACGCATCCATGGAAAATGGATAACACGGCCTACTTGGAGATTTTGGCCAAGAACCTCCGCTCCTCCATCAAGGATCTTAAGATGTGTCGTCATTTCATCTGGCAACAAGACAACGACCCAAAGCACACAGCCAAGAAAACCAAGGCCTGGTTCAAGAGGGAAAAAATCAAGGTGTTGCAGTGGCCTAGTCAGTCTCCTGACCTTAACCCAATTGAAAACTTGTGGAAGGAGCTCAAGATTAAAGTCCACATGAGACTTGGAGAAGATCTGCATAGAGGAGTGGGCCAAGATAACTCCAGAGACCTGTGCCGGCCTGATCAGGTCTTATAAAAGACGATTATTAGCTGTAATTGCAAAAAAAGGGTTATTCCACAAAATATTAAACCTAGGGGTTGAATAATAATTGACCCACACTTTTATGTTTAAAATTTATTAAAATATAACTAAGCAACATAACTTTTTGGTTTGTAAGATTTATGCATCTGTTAATAAATCCTGCTCTTGTTTGAAGTTTGAAGGCTCTAACTTATTTGCTTCTAATCAAACCTGCTAAATCTGCAGGGGGTTGAATACTACTTGTAGGCACTGTAGCATAATAAAAGGGGAGCATAATTGGGGAGCAGGAATAAATAAAAGGGGTCTGTTTATGTCTAGCTCTTACTCATAGTCCATTGGGGACAAGGACTGATTTGGAAAGTTCTGTGCAGCGCTGCGGAATCTGTGTGCGCTATATAAATAAAGGAATTATTATTATAGTCCGAATAAAATAAAATGCTTAAAACCAATAAATATTACATAAAACCAAAGTGCGGAAATACCATCACAATGCAAATAAGCAAAGGAGATTAAAACCCAAAACCAGAAACGCAATTGTATGAAGTCTAAATACAGACACTACATGGTAGGAATATTGCTCATCAACAATACAATTTGCAGATACAATGTAAATCTTATACAAAATCTCAACATTACTGTAACAATAATATTATTACCAAGAATAACCAATTACATATTTCAATACAATAATGATAAATAAAATTATGGCGTAGATTCGGACCCAATGGTTGTCTACTATTAAGAGAGAAGGTCCAATAAGTCTCTCGACTGAGGAGCTTATGGTCTCCACCTCTAACAGGGTGGTGGCACACGTGGCGTTTTGAACCCGTTTTTAGGCCGTTTTTAAGCAGTCAGTTAAAAAACGCATGCCGGACTACCCTAAAAAACAGATTAAAAAAGGCACGTGTCCCACCACCCTAAATCTAAAAAAACGACTTGTCGCCATGATGTACAAAAGCAGATTGTTTGGGGACAGCGGGCGGATTGCCAGGGGTGGGACTTGGTGAGTCAAAAACTCTATTTGGTTTTGGAGCTGTAGCCGGATTTGTGGAAGGGAGTATTATATGATGGTGGGTCACATTAGTGGGTATTTTATAGGAGGTCCATGGTCGCGATGGGGACTTTATACCGCGTGGATGCCACTAAGTACGGAAAAAAATATCATTATCCCTCTTTCTCCATCAGAAAAGTTGGGAGATATGTGCTAAAGGGGATGCTAAATATGACACAGGGGGCGCTAAAGAGACTGTCAGTAGTATATAGAGGGCACAGGGCAGAAGACTCTTCCCATTCGTTCACTGACCGTTTGTCTCGGTTGCCACAATGAGCATCACAGGCAGCAGAAGCCGAGCAACCAGCCGCCCCGCCATGTCCTCCCTCATCCTCCAGGTAGTGGCGGGTATTTCACCATCACTTCATTCATAGCGAAAGTTAGATTGTCAGGAACGTAATGTAACCGGTGGGAGGAGATACAGCACCGCAGCTCTGGCACGCTCACTCACACTCACTGTGGCTTTCCAGCACCTCCTGCTGTAAAAGAAAAGGATAAAACACAATAGAGACCAGCAAATATATATCTAATAAATAATAATGAGATACAACCAGGTGTAGGCACAAGACTAGATACAACCAGGTGCAGGCACAAGACTAGATACAACCAGGTGTAAGCACAAGACTAGATACAACCAGGTGTAGGCACAAGACTAGATACAGCCAGGTGTAGGCACAAGACTAGATACAGCCAGGTGTAGGCACAAGACTAGATACAGCCAGGTGTAGGCACAAGACTAGATACAGCCAGGTGTAGGCACAAGACTAGATACAGCCAGGTGTAAGCACAAGACTAGATACAAACAGGTGCAGGCACAAGACTAGATACAACCAGGTGTAGGCACAAGACTAGATACAACCAGGTGTAGGCACAAGACTAGATACAGCCAGGTGCAGGCACAAGACTAGATACAGCCAGGTGTAGGTACAAGACTAGATACAACCAGGTGCAGGCACAAGACTAGATACAGCCAGGTGTAGGCACAAGACTAGATACAGCCAGGTGTGGGCACAAGACTAGATGCAACCAGGTGTAGGCACAAGACTAGATACAACCAGGTGTAGGCACAAGACTAGATACAGCCAGGTGCAGGCACAAGACTAGATACAGCCAGGTGTAAGCACAAGACTAGAAACAACCAGGTGTAAGCACAAGACTAGATGCAACCAGGTGTAGGCACAAGACTAGAAACAACCAGGTGCAGGCACAAGACTAGATACAAACAGGTGCAGGCACAAGACTAGATACAAACAGGTGCAGGCACAAGACTAGATACAACCAGGTGTAAGCACAAGACTAGATGCAGCCAGGTGTAGGCACAAGACTAGATACAGCCAGGTGTAGGCACAAGACTAGATACAGCCAGGTGTAGGCACAAGACTAGATACAGCCAGGTGTAGGCACAAGACTAGATACAACCAGGTGTAAGCACAAGACTAGATACAACCAGGTGTAAGCACAAGTCTAGATACAACCAGGTGTAAGCACAAGACTAGATACAACCAGGTGTAAGCACAAGACTAGATACAGCCAGGTGTAGGCACAAGACTAGATACAACCAGGTGTAAGCACAAGACTAGATACAACCAGGTGTAAGCACAAGACTAGATACAGCCAGGTGCAGGCACAAGACTAGCTACAGCCAGGTGTAGGCACAAGACTAGATACAACCAGGTGTAGGAACAAGACTAGATACAACCAGGTGTAGGCACAAGACTAGATACAACCAGGTGTAAGCACAAGACTAGATACATCCAGGTGTAAGCACAAGACTAGATGCAGCCAGGTGTAGGCACAAGACTAGATACAACCAGGTGTAAGCACAAGACTAGATACAACCAGGTGCAGGCACAAGACTAGATACAACCAGGTGTAGGCACAAGACTAGATACAACCAGGTGTAGGAACAAGACTAGATACAACCAGGTGTAGGCACAAGACTAGATACAACCAGGTGTAAGCACAAGACTAGATACAACCAGGTGCAGGCACAAGACTAGATACAACCAGGTGTAGGCACAAGACTAGATACAGCCAGGTGTAGGAACAAGACTAGATACAACCAGGTGTAGCTACAAGACTAGATACATCCAGGTGCAGGCACAAGACTAGATACAACCAGGTGTAGGCACAAGACTAGATACAGCCAGGTGCAGGCACAAGACTAGATACAGCCAGGTGTAGGTAGAAGACTAGATACAACCAGGTGTAGGCACAAGACTAGATGCAGCCAGGTGTAGGTACAAGACTAGATACAGCCAGGTGTAGGTACAAGACTAGATGCAGCCAGGTGTAGGTACAAGACTAGATACAACCAGGTGTAGGCACAAGACTAGAAACAACCAGGTGTAAGCACAAGATTAGATACAGCCAGGTGCAGGCACAAGACTAGATACAGCCAGGTGTAGACAGAAGACTAGATACAGCCAGGTGTAGACAGAAGACTAGATACAACCAGGTGTAGGCACAAGACTAGATACAGCCAGGTGTAAGCATGAGACTAGATACAGCCAGGTGTAAGCATGAGACTAGATACAGCCAGGTGTAGGAAGGCGATTAGATACAGCCAGGTGTAGGAAGGCGATTAGATACAGCCAGGTGTAGGCATGCGATTAGATACAACCAGGTGTAGGCAGGCGATTAGATACAGCCAGGTGTAGGCATGCGATTAGATACAACCAGGTGTAGGCAGGCGATTAGATACAGCCAGGTGTAGGCATGCGATTAGATACAACCAGGTGTAGGCAGGCGATTAGATACAGCCAGGTGAGAGTACAAGAATTGCTGCACTCACCAGCTCTCCAGTATAGCATATTATTTCACAGGTCACATCATACATTCCCTATCAGACCTCTTAGAACAGGGGGGACCTAAATTAAGCAAAATTCACCAGAATTCTGGAGTAATAGGCAACATTAAAAGTTGTTGCATACAAACTATAACTTAGCTAAATGTGTTACATGAGGACAGTACCAAAACCAATATTTTAATATAAATACAGCAATGTTATCAAGATTACTGCATAGATATGGTACCAGAACCAATCTTACTACTGCTCAGTAGAGCACACAACGTGTGAATGTAGCCTTACACCTGTGTTATATTATGAGAAGTTTCTGAAAAGATCTGTTTCCCATATGAGATGTTCTCAGAATTCTTACAAAAACAAGTGGCCAACCACATCCTCACTCACCATGTACCATGGCACCAATAGTGGTCTCTTGACCAGCACATTCTGCGAAAGCATCACCTGATACCACAGAAATAAAAAAAGTAACCTTTTTTTTTTAGTTTTCCTGGAATTCTTCATAAAGGGGAAACACATTAAGAGATTGGAAACCTACTGTATATAGATACATACATAGATATGAGATAGATAGATAGAAAGATAGATAGAAGATAGATAGATAGATAGATAGATAGGAGATAGATAGATAGAAGATAGATAGAAGATAGATAGATAGATAGATAGATAGATAGATAGATAGATAGAAGATAGATAGATAGATAGATAGATAGGAGATAGATAGATAGAAGATAGATAGAAGATAGATAGATAGATAGATAGATAGATAGATAGATAGATAGATAGAAGATAGATAGATAGATAGATAGATAGATATGAGATAGATAGATAGAAAGATAGATAGAAGATAGATAGATATGAGATACAGAGAGAGGATGGATGGAATAGATAGATAGGATTTTCTCAAATTATATGGTATGCATTGCACTCTGACCCATTGTAATCAATGGGTCTTTTCAGACTTGCATTTTTTTTCACACACACACGTGCGTTTTTTTAACATGCGTTTAAATCTTGACATGCTCTACTTTTGCAAGTCACGCGCGTGAAAAACGCACCATACAAGTCTATGGAGACGCATCAAAAACGCATTGCACTCTGAGACACATGCAAGTGCAATGCGTTTTTCACGCATCAATTGCCATAGAAAAGATAGAGCTCAGCCCTGAGTCCATTGAACTTGCAAATGCATCAAAAACGTGCGTGAAAAACTGAGACACTGAACAAACTGACTGAAAACTGATTGCACTCTGATGCAAAATGTGCGTTTTTCACTGACCAAACCCTGATCGCACCCTGATCAGACTCTGATGTGATCTGCAGCGCAAGTGTGGAAGGGGCCTTAAAGTTGTAAAAAGTTGTTAATAGATGTTGTATACAGATGATACACCACTTCCTAGCTGGACAAGGGCTGCTTAGAATCTGAAACACCTTTTCCCTACATTTATTTCTTGCACTTAATGATCGCTTCTTGCACTTGTGATTCTTTGGTTTATGCTGTTAAATTTTCCTCTTTGGGATAGATATAAAGATAGAGAGAGAAGATGATGGACAGATAGATTAAATGGGAAGTCCAAGGCTGCACAGTATTCTCTCCTATAGAGGAGGGTGTTGAGTCTGCAGGTTCTGGCACATCAACCTCTTCAAGTATCATAGTAACAAAGCAGGAATTATCCAAATTCTGTCAAAATCCAGGGTGAAAATTTGTTTCAAAAGAGGTGACGTTTCAGTGATCTTGAGAAAGGTGAAGGTCACCAAAATGTAGCCACTTTTGAGATAAATTTTTCTCCCTGGATTTTGAAGGAATATGGAGTGCTGCTCTTCTACTATTATAGATAAATGACACATGGATTTTAGATACAGTGTATTTTGAGACTGTATTTTTGGGGTTGTAATCATCCTTCTTCATACACGTGGAGTTGATACTAAAGCATTCTATTTTGGTCTTATCTGACCGGATGAGCTTCTCTGGATCATCCAGATGGTCAATTGTGAACTTCAAACAGGCCTGGATGTATGCTGGCGTTACCTGCATTGACAAGGTCCTTCTGTGTAGTTCTGGGCTGATTCCAGACCTTTCTCAGCATGATCCTCACAAGGCGAGATCTTGCTTGGAGCCCCAGACTGCTCAACAGTCTTCATGTGTTTCTTAACAAGACAAATGTTGTTGCCTTCTCACCAAGCTACTCCCTATTGTCCGGTAGCCAGCCCCAAATTTGTGTCCCTGGTATCCTTTGGCCCCATGGACACGACCAAGGGGGTGGTGGTGATGTGTTTTATGTATATTCCAACCATATATGCCAGGAAAAGTCCCAACCTATATATTTATGCAACACCCCCGACCGGGGTCTGGCATTTTCAGGCTCGGGGGCAGCTGGATTCAGTTTGGTACCCGAGTGGCTGGTTGAGCGTGGCCTAGCACTCGACGGGGGCCATGGTCACTGGTTCCCGGTGAACAGGCCTCATCCACATCGGGCAGGTATCCGGCAGGTAGATTGCAAGAAAAGAGAGGGAGATGCTTCAGATAAATAGTAGTTCTCCATGGGGCACTCCTGATGTAGGTGTAAGGATCCCTGGCTAGATGGTAAATGGGGCGCCCTTGATGTTAGCAGCTTGCGGCAGGGATCACACAAAGACAAGGGATGTCATCCATAAACTTACTGTTATTCCAGAATGGAGATAAGTGGCTGCTTCTGCAGTAGGGTTTTAGGCAAGACCTGGAAGAGCTCAGGGTTCTGCAGCTACAGGCCTGGAGTCTGCAAGCCGTGTGCCGAGATGTGCGCTGTTCCTCAGCAATCACAGAAAGGGCCCTAGAACTTTCCACCCCAAGGGTTTATATAAACTTACCATGGGAATGGTCAGTTCAGGGGTTATCCAACCAGGACCTTTGTAACAATTAACAAATAAAACATTCTCTTATTGGTCAGAATTAATAACATTCCTTCCCAAACAGATATTATACAGCTGTAATTACCACCAATAGCCAGCAGATGGCACAGAGAGGTGATCAGGCTTATCATCTTATAGGAGCAATGATTGGAGGAGCCGTGTTGGTCCGGGAGTAAGTACGAAGGCAACTATAAAATTTATTTTTATAAAGAAAATACATAATAAAACAGTGGCGGATCACTCAGAAATGCACTTACCTCTCAGCTTTGACTGCCTTGGTTTCTTTCCGCTACCAGAAAATTATGGATGCAGTGTGACAATATCATCACAACAGGAAAAACACACCCTCCTAACCAATTGTATCTGCACCATAAAGACTTGTATACAATGGAATTTTATGACCGATATTGAGGAAAGTTGTGGAAGAAAAAATAAGATCAGTAACAACACTGCCGACGCATTTTTATATTCACAGGCGGCTTTTATTACAGTCCAAGATGCACGTGGCTCTCATTTACATTCACATACTTTATTATACATAACTCCAGAGCTTTCCAGATCACAGGAATCCACTCCTAGCTTCATATCCTGCGCCTCTGACTCCATCATAAAGGGATAGTAAATACTGCGCCCATACACATCCCTGCTCTATGCCACTGGATCAGTAGTCTGTATGGCCGGCTCGGAGATGAGCCATGCAAAGACTGGCACCTAACTCATGGCTCCTGAATGTCCATCATAAAATCCCTACAAACAATAAATACAAGCAGCGGGATACAGGGAATAATTACATCTGATCATGTCTGGGATTGTCTATGTGGACCTATAAAAGTTCCTCTGCCTAATGGGCTTTATATATAACGGAGGACTACTTTAGCTTCCGACCTGTTCCATTCAAACCTGCATTACCATAAAATATAGGTAGTAATAACTTATATCCATAACAATACAACCGAGAAAATCCAAAGAAAAAGACAAAGAAAAAAAAAAGAAAAAAAAAAAACTAAAACACAACATTTATCAAAACCGGTAAAAGTGGAGGAGTTGATCAAAGGAACCAATCAGAATCCACCTTTCGTTTTGAAAAATGAAAGAATCGATCTGATCTGGTTTTTCCTACAATTTTATTTTTTGTAAAATGACATAAAAGTTACCAGGCAAAAATAAAAATCTTCTGCTGGATAAAAAGTAGACGAATTAGAGGGAAACCTGAAATTCACTGCATTATACCCTCCCTCGTTTTAAATTAATCTATAAAATTCACTGTGTTCACATAAATAAAGCTTGTTGAATACTGAACGAAGTCTGGACTCTCAAATGTGTCTGTAGAATTGGGCTACAAAGAAATGGCGGCAGTGGTTGTGACACCCGTCCTGAGATTACAGAAAAAAGGTAGACAATGCTGGACACATAATGTACATCCCTCCATTATCATTACCTGACCATCTCTGTACTGTAGACTAATGGTGGTCATAATCTATTGTTATATTCTTTCCTCCATCTCAGCCAATTGCTGCATTCCTCCATTAGAAACTGTGTGAACTTGCCATGGCCTCCTTCAGGATGTCCCACGACCACAGTAGCTAATCACAGCACTATGGAGTTAACAGCACAGTAACTGCCTGCCACGATCATGTGACGTCAGTATCAGTAGGAGCAGCACTAACTGCCATGGTCATGTGACATCAGTATCAGAAGGAGCAGCACTAACCTCCATGGTCATGTGACATCAGTATCAGAAGGAGCAGCACTAACTGCCATGGTCATGTGACATCGGTATCAGAAGGAGCAGCACTAACTGCCATGATAATGTGACATCAGTATCAGAAGGAGCAGCACTAACTGCCATGATAATGTGACGTCAGTATCAGAAGGAGCAGCACTAACTGCCATGGTCATGTGACATCGGTATCAGAAGGAGCAGCACTAACTGCCATTATGATGTGACGTCAGTTTTAGGAGGAGCAGCAGTAACTGCAATGATCTTGTAATGCAAGTATTAGAAGGAGCAGCACTAACTTAGGTTTTCTGCACCGAGAGACTTCCTTTAAACCAGTATCAGCACCAGTCCATGTTTTTACCATGTACCTTTAACCTGCAGTTTCCCCACTTCCGTCTAATAAAACTTCCGTTACTGTAAAGACAGACTAAAAATGCAAAACCTAAAAGCTATGACCCTAAACAGGTCAGTGCCTCCAGCAGAGGGCGTCCTGGCACCGGAGGCTCCGCCCATTGGCATCATCAGTAACACTATAGTAAGTACACGACATGCAAGTATCTGACCAGACGGTGAATGTGAGATTTACACTGGTGACATTTCCGTGGCAAGACACATAATAGTAATAAGAGACATGCAAGACGGTCGAGTAAAGCAGACAGAAAACAGCAGCGGACGCCTGAATGTACAATAAATAAGCTGAGAGCGCGTCTGCTCCAACTGGATTACTCGATATGGCTATTGGGATTGACACGATGCAGCATTTAAGCTTTATGGACGGACATTTTCCTTTAAATGTCCTGAGGTCACTCATTCAGCTCTTAAAGGGGTTGTCCAAAATGACTAATCATTGTGTGCTTTACCACTCTTATCAATGGGGTGTCTGTTATTGCATGGGTTTTAATATCTATATAATAAATATAATAAAAATCATGCAAATGAAACGGAGGGGCTCCGGACTCAAACAGCAGCTATGGAGATTTGAGCCCCTCAGACTAATTTGCATAATTTTTAAAGCCTGTTTTGTAAAAACAAGGGCATGATAAGCCAAAATAAGAGTTGATCCTGCCAGAGGGGTTGCACACCTGCATGTAATTGTACTTGGTGTACAATCCTTAAACCTGGTAGTAGATTTCCTTTATGGCTGGGACTATATAATGATAGTGTGGCTCTCTTCAGTATAGATAGCAATAGCCACTACATCTACTTCACTGCAGGAAGCCTCTATAGGGATTAGGTAGCCCTGGCATCTGCCAATCACTGACATCTGGTCTGTCTTGGCTACACAACACCATAAGTAATAGATCCCCGCAGCCCGCAGCCAGTGACTCAACTGCCCATCCATGAACCTCTTGCGCAACGGCAGCAGATAATGACGCCAAGTCCATTAAATCTGACAAGATAATAGTAATAAACCGGAAATACTGAACGAAGGAAAGTGGATAAGTCAATAAACACATTCTGGAGGTGTCACGGCGCTGGCTGCAAACCTGTGGCTCCCCAGTTCATATATAATATGGCAAAACGCCCTGACAGCCTCTCAGAGGTAAATCTTTTGCAGCAGCTGGAGAGCCGCATGTTGGAGACAACCCGTGCTGTGGAATACTGAAAAAAAAAAACTTTGAAAAAAAAAATGTTTTTTTTTTATAGTTTTAAAGCATCGATGTAGACATTATTTGTTTACGTGGTAACAGACTACAAACAAACCCCTTTGTAGTCAGATCCTTAAATCACATGTCCTTCTTCCCGTTAATGAAGTAGGTAGGAAGAAAACTGATGGCAGTGAAGATCAGACTACAAACAGGTTGCTTGTAGTCTGTTGCTATGGAGATTTCTTTTTTTATAATGATATGATTATTTTTTTAGAAGTTTTTTTTTAACAATAATAAGCGTGGAGCTTTTTTGGGGGAAATTCCTCATATATGGAGAGAAAGCTGGAAAAATCACAACAGAGGAGTCTGGAGTTGTATGGATAAGCAAATCGCAGCTCGGGGCACCTAGGCCTCCTCTACTGAAGATTGTATTCTGAGATGTGATTGATCTGTATAAAACATAACCAGCAATAAAAGACAGCAGAACCAGAAGGCGAAGGCTTCATGACCACAGTTCTTCAGTTCTTCCAAACTTGTAGATGAGAGTGCTGCAAAACATAGAGAAGAACAGCAGTTACATAGAGCCCCGTTTTTTTTTTTGTCTCGTATGGACGATCCCTTTAAATAAGCCCTAATAGGGCAAATGTATGTAATGTAGCCAACACAGGCAGTGGTTTACATTCTGGTTGGCTTGTTCAGTTTACTTATTCCATAGGCTGCTATACTCAACATCTCCTGTAGTGGGCGCACGGTCACGGCTCAATCATCTCCTCTTGCATTTTATATCAGGAGGATATATGCCATAGACATATAGTGCAAACATTGCAGAGAGAATTCAGTAAAACTCTGACATGCCCCGTTGTAAAATTTGTGACGAGCTGAAACGCGTTCTACGCACACCATGCGTCTCCATGGTAACAGACTACAAACAAACCCAATGCGTAGTATGATCCTGAAATCATGTGCTACTTTGCTTCCTCTCTCCCCTTTTCTACTTTGTAACCCTTAGAAAGGAGAGAAAGGCAAATACAAAGCAGCTGGAAAGCAGGATCAGGCTATATACATTCATAGGGGGAGATTTATCACATGCATGATGAAACCCCGCCCATCCGGTTCGTGATAAAGCCCCGCCTCTTCGCTTCTTAAAAAAAGCTCCGCCTCCCCGTTTCGTGATAAAGCCCTGCCATAATCTGCCATGGTGATGCATAGCCTATGCATAGGAGCTGTAGACACAAAATGTACTTTTTCTATACTTTGGAGTAGTAAAGAGGTGGCAAAAGTATAGAACATAGGAAGGGAATAATAACAGAAAACTTACCTAAAAAATATCAGAGCATTCTGGAAAAATACAGCCAGTCCAGGGTAGACGTGCACATCTACAAGTAAAAAATATTATTACTGGAGATTTTATCAGCATAGTGAGCCCCAGTGGCCGAGCATGTGCAGTGCTATGTAGGCTACACGGATCTCATTTTGGACCAGCGCTCCTAGGGGGTCTCACCATCTAAGATGCCTCTCTAGGTAAGGGGATGGGGGGGGATACTTACTTTGCGTGACATAAGCTCCGAAAAGGATCCACATGGAGGCAATGAGCGAGCCAAACATCATCATGAAACCAATGAAGAGCCAGATCCGAGCACCTGCAGAGCAGAGACGGGTTATGTATATGTTGTATGGTTTTCCTTTTTTTTAGACAATTGAGAATTTTGGGACGCAGGGATCCCCAACGTGTTGAGGTTTGTTTATTTTGTTCTAGTAAAAGTGGGTGATTTTATCTTTTGGGTCTTTTTGATTTTTTTTTCCAAAAAGTGCCAGCTCAGCGATTTAATCGGTAACTAATTACTTACTGCTCAGTCGCAGCTTTCAATCGTATTAGCATCCTGAGGACACAAATACAGTGGGGAAATTTGGAATATCAGTGTAGCTTGCCTCCAAGGTCCCTGACCAGGAAAAATCGTGTGGCCCAGAGCAAGAGATCCGATGTTAAATCAGCTGAGTTATACCTCCTCGCCCCTCCTGCAGTCCCAGACAACCCAGAATGTGCAGCTATAACACCGAGGGCGTCATGTCCTGGGTTGTATGGGATGAGGAGAGGAATCCACCTCTGGGGGGTGACAGTCGGGGTGTCCATAGAGAGGGTTCTGAGTACTACCTCTGCCACCCATGCCATAGATTCACCACCACCGCCCTAGGGGATGCGATCACTGATACAATAAGTTGCATTAATACTGTATCTATATTAGTCCTTGCCTCTGGCAGGGTCTATTAGTGGTCGCTCTATAGCAGGTCTGGCAGTCTCAGAGAGACTCAAAGCTGTCAAAGCAATGGATTGCACATCATTGTAATGCCATAGGGGGAGATAATCCCAACCAATATGGCGCTGTGCATGCATTACAATGGTACAATGTTTAAAAATTAAAGTAGGATAATGTTTGTTTATTATATTCCTAATAGGCACTCATTGCTGGCAGGCCTGGGGACCCCAAATTCCACTATGATTGCTACCTACAATGGTTAGTGGCAGATTACAGCCTACATGTTACTGACCTGTCCGGCCCAGGCAGCCATCACTGTAGCTGTCACCTCGTACCTGTGCGTTGGATACAGCATTTATCCTGTTAAGACAAAGAGATTCCAGTTACAGGAAATCATCACAATTCACAGAGGAGAGAAAAAAACCTACTAAACCTGATTATTGCCGGGGGCAAAACGTACGTCATCCATGAATCACTCAGTCAACTGTTTGTAACAAAGAAAGTTCAGGTGGGAAAGGAAGTAAGATTATCATGAGCTCTTAGGGCGAGGCCACATACAAGGGCCACGTCTAGGCCACAAATTGCGGGATCATAGCCAGTTGCCACTGTCAGCTCATACTGCCAAAAAAATAGCACAGTATAGAGAGGGGACATAATACAGAAATATGGGAGAACAAGGTCAGGTGGCTGCTGGAGAGGTGCTGAAAAAGTGTGCACCCGATGCGTCATCAGCGTAATCCTATCACATCAAGAATGTTTTGTGGAGATGTATGTCTCATTCTCATTTTTTTACTTGAAATTGTTCTATTTTATACTATAAATGTATTTAGAATTCTGCTCCCAGATCCATTCTTCATAAAATCTGTAATACAGTTCCGTGTTCTGTTGCCCAAACATGGCCCGTCCCCGGCTCGTGACGGGGAACTATGGCCGCCATTCTCTGGGTCGTCAGCGACATGTCTGTTTGTTCCTGGGTCATGAGCGGCAAGGCCGCCCGTCCCTGGATCATGAGTAAGCAAAGAACAGGGGTTACATGACTGATGCCATGTTAAGTCCTTTTTAGTTCTCTTACAGTACACACCATTTTTTCCCCCTTAGTAAACAAACGTATATGGTTATAGTATGTTTAATCCCAATCTTTATATCACACAATGAAAACCGGATAATCCCTTCAAGTATAAAACAGCAGAGCTGGAAGCAGGAGACGCCTCCCGCATTCCAGGAATCATTACAATATAATCAGCTCTTTTCATGGCGAGATAGCAGGTCCTATAGGTAGAGTCCAGCTAGACACGTGGGGCAGGGGAAAGCAAGGTCATTAACGTGAAAAGTAAAGGTTACTGGGGAACACATAGAAAACACCATTCACACTAGAAAGAGTTTTCGTACAGGTAATGACAGGATTTATGGCGATTGAGTGAATCCAAACATCCAAACCCCTCCTACTTAATAATTACATATATCCCATTGAACAAGTAGGAGGGGGGAGCAAAAACTTTCCAGTTTAGAAATTATACCCAAAAACACAGTTAATTAACTTACATGAAGAACGCCACCGTAGAGAAGACCCCACACGTGTGAAAAGCATGATTCAGGTCTTCCGGTTTATAGTAGACCACCGCGGCATCAATCATAATCCACCAGCCTGAAAAAAACTGAGGCAGAAAAGGAATAAACATAGAGGGAACAGAAGCCACCACTAGAGGGAGCTAAGCGTAGACAGTATTATTATTAAGATCAATGGAGGAGCAGTATACAGTAGGCTCCTGAGCTCCCTCAAGTGGTGACTTAACAGGCAATTTAAAAGTTTTATGCAGAGGATTTGGAGCCTATTTAGATAGAGTTCTTGAGCTGCTGGCTGTGTCAAAAAATTATTATTCTGCATTATACTATACATAGAGCAGCCACTACCATAATTACATTATCATAATTACATTAATAGCCACCCAGCTTTCCCAGAATCTTGAATTATAGCTGTGTAATTAGGATAATGATGACTTGTATGTTGCATTTATATATTCGGTAACTTCACTGTATAATCTGTAATTCACCTACTGAAACCATTTCTAGCACAATCATAATTTATGTATTACTGATGTACTGCAATGTACGTAGACCTCAACGAGGAACTGTGAATACAACCGTATACAGTCACTGGCTGCACTTATCAAGTCATGAGGAAGCGAAATACACCATCAGGAGGTTATATTTATATCAACACCTGAAACCTGTAACTTCTCCATTGTGCTGTGCCTACAAATTGAGGCCTATATCAACTGAAGATCTGTGCCAAGATGTCAGTGATGTCTGGGACAACCTCCCTGCTGAGTTTCTTCAATATCTGTGTGCAAGTATATCTAGAAATATACCCCAGCAAGTAATGGATGAGGGGCCTATCTTTTAGGCTATGTCCAGAACATGGCCGCCATATTGGATTGCAAGCTTTTCCAATGGGAAGTTGGTTGTAGATAAGACCAGAATTTATTGCCACAATCAGATTTGTAATATTTCTTGTGATTTAAAAGTAATTGATACAGAGATTCTCCAAAGATCCATTACAATTGGATCCAAAGCCTTCAGCTCCGTGTTCAGCACCAAGGACATGCTGCGCATCAAAAGGGACCATTCCTGGTTCTTGTTGTTTGATAACTTTTGTAACACAAAAGGTATTGTAAATATGATTCCTGGAATCAATTTCTGGGACAATTATGATCTTCTACATGGCTTCCCAGTGGAAAAACTTGCTATTGATCCAATATGGCAGCTTTCAAGATGGCGGCCATGTCTCACACTTAGGTTAAAAGATAGTTCCCTCGGGCACTACATTGCCGAGGCATTACATATGTCATTGTCCCTTTTTTTTCCGAAATAAAAAAATTTCCTTGAACTCCCGACTCATCCTGTATTTGGTATACGCCTAAAACTTTTGCACAGTACTTTTTATATTCCTAATTTTTATTCAGAATACATCAGACTTACATCTCATCCACATACGCTACAATGTGAACACTGTCCTAAACATTCCTGCTAAAACAGAGTACCAACCACCCAGCCCCCTTTCCCGCCTTGTACCTTGGTGGGTCGCTGTCAAATAGACCTTATGGATACGTAAATCATTGTGGGCATCAATACTGAGTGTTTAAATGGAAGTGAATGTTGATTTGGATCCAAGCTACGTCCCTATGACAAGGATGAACAAGTCACACAGACAGGGGTTGTAAATACATGTATATACTGTGTTTATGTACAAAGTCCCTTAAAACCTTTAGTGAATATTAACAAACGTCTTTGGCCAATCCCATATATTCACATAATTGCCTGTCATAGCGACAACAGTGAAAGGGAGAAATTTTTACCTCAGGCAATGTAACATAGTGCACATTACAGTACGAGGCACCTCCTATAAAAATCATAGAAACCTCACATTGAAAGGGGTAAAACAGACATTTTACTTAGTCAGCTCTAAAAAAATGTGGAATTTATGTGGTTTTTGGTTTACAAAATGTTGATCCCATATCTCCACATAATTGCCTGTGGTAGCGATAACAGTGAAAGGGAGACATTTTTACCTCAGGCAATGTATAGTGCACATTACAGTACGAGCCACCTCCTATAAAATCATAAAAACCTCACATTGAAAGGGGTAAAAAAGACATTTTACTTAGTCAGCTCTAAAAAAAAATGTGTAATTTATGTGGTTTTTGGTTTACAAAATGTTGATCCCATATCTCCACATAATACGCTGTGATAGCAATATGAGTGAAAGGGAGACATTTTTACCTCAGGCAATGTATAGTGTACATTACAGTACGAGGCACCTCCTATAAAATCATAGAAACCTCACATTACTAGGGGTAAGAAAGATATTTTATTATAAAGCTCTAAAAAAAATGTGTATTTTAGATGGTTTTTGGTTTACAAAATGTTGTACTTTAAAGAAAAATACATTAAATAGGCCCAAGAAGTGTAAAATGCCTCATGTATTTTATAGTTTCCCAGCATTGCGGGTGACCACATTATAAAAATAAATCAATTCGAAGTGACAGGATTTACCCCACTAAGCTACTAGCATCCTCAGCTAGGGTATGAAATATCCTTTCTAAAAAAAATCTGTTTAAATATAAAAAAAATATCCTCCAAAGTCAGGCAAATATGACTCTTCCCACCTCATTTTCACATGAGATGAGTTAAGTTTGATGGTGGCAGGTGTAGAGTCACTACCGTAAGTCCAGTTCTGTAGGTCACAGAGCCACAGAGTCTGAGAGATTGAAAGACGAGATTCTTATTTTTAATATGACATAAAAAAGCATATTTCTAGGTGCTATGGAATCAATGGTAGGAGCTTTAAAGTGACACGACACCTGCAACCACTAACCGTAGCTCACCTCATGAGAAAATGGGATGAGAAGAGTCATATTTGCTTTTGTGGCATGATGGGGGAGAATTTTTTTTTTTTTTTTAGGTAAACGTGCGAGATATCACATAAAAAGGGGGAATTAAGAAAGGACACTTCTTACTCTACCTGAGGGTTCCCTTTAAGACAAAATATATTAGAAGATACAAAAACCTCTAAAATGGGGGGTAATTATCATATTATACGACAAGAACAAAAAGCTAAATAACATTGCCCCGTAATACAAGTGTCTGCTTATATTAAGGAAGTCAGAGACCACCCTTCTCCCCTCAGCCGCCACGGACCACCAGGTAGGTTCCTGGCCAAGACGGATAATAGGGGAGGAAGAAAGTGTGATATTACATGGCGGCCAGTCAGATATCTGTAATGCATGGATGTCTCTGGTCCATATGAACATTATACGGAGATAATAGGTTTATTTACATAAAACCGGAAACCTTCCTCAAAGACATAACATCCCCCCGCAGCCTTGGTGTCCTTCACAACAAACAATGGGACTATTTTAAGACATCTGCATGAAAGACGACTCTGCGCAGCAATGGAAGATGACTAAAAGGTGAGGGATGCTGGTCCCACGTCTAGGACATATACAAGGCTCAAAAACAGACGTGGCCACTCAGAGGGAGAGGTGACCGTACATGCAGCGCTCACAAGTCAGTTCTGGTGTTTGGGGACACTCATGCAAGGGTCCGCGAACCCATATATTGCATATTTATGGCATATCCTGTCTATACATTGTATAGGTGGTGGATAGGAACACCCAGGTAAAACTTACTATACAATATTCCAAATTAGGGAATCCTAAGGTAATAAGGAGAGGCTCCTGTGTCAGGGACACACAGATTAATCCACATTCATGCCCAGGCTATTTTTGCGTTTTTTTTGTCAACGCCTTCTATAAGCTATAATTTTTTATTTTTCAGTCACCATAGCTGTATGGGGTCTTGTTTTTTTCAGGACACAATGTAGTTTTTTTGATAGCTCAATTTTGGGTTTCATATGTCCTACTGATTAACATTTATTAACCCTTTTTATACTGTATACTTTAAAAACAGTAAATCTGAA
The DNA here is from genome assembly GCF_040894005.1 of Engystomops pustulosus. NCBI lineage: Eukaryota > Metazoa > Chordata > Amphibia > Anura > Leptodactylidae > Engystomops > Engystomops pustulosus. The sequence continues at coordinate 245,933,785 of NC_092412.1, forward strand.
GTTTTTTCTAATAAATAATTTTCTGCCTTTATCGTAGAACCTAAATAACATAAGAACTTTTATCCCTGGGTCAATATGCACACAGCGATAGCAAATTTATAGGGTTTGTTTTTTTTTAAATGACCTTTCTTTTGCATAACAAAGTCTTTTTTGGGGGAAAAACCTTATGGGCCGTCACTTTGCTTATTTCTTGAATAAAGACCTACAGTTTTATTTGTACAATCCACACGTATGGAGCCATAGGGACTCCACTGGGGGATTCTGGGAAACATGCAAATTTTACAGGATGGGATAAAGAAAGCATTGTCCCTTCAGTTACCTTGTAAGGCAGCCCCCTTAACATTAAGCACGACTTTCAAGAAGCCTAATGACGTGACAGCGCAGTTTTGATGTGGTTGCGTCTCTTCAGTACAGTGTAGGGAAGGGGTTTGGCTGAGTGAGAGGCTTTCGAATGGGGTCGGAAAGTAAGAGTTCTCCTTAAGGAGAATATTCCAATTTAGGCCCCACTCCCACAACCATAGGGGCAACATATATACCCCCAAAGACGGCTATGGCTACTGGGCTCACCGTTCCGAATTGTGGCTGCAAAAAAGATAAAGCATGCTCTATCTTCGGTCGTAAGAACGGTCGTGCGGCTCTATTTTCTATCAAGAGGGGATGGATGAGCAGCACTCACCCCTCCTCGTTTCCAGTGGGCCTACATTTATGTGAATGTAGCCTAAGGTTCGCCTTGCACGCGTGTGGAGAGTTACAGCCACTGGGGGACTTGGAAATGTGCAAATATATTTTCCAGGATGGGAAAAGGAAAACATTGCCAAAACAGATGCCTACACTCTACTGACAAGATGCAAAGACATTGAAACAGCAGTGTCTATAGTTAGGAATCTGTTCCTTCTGGAATAGATATATCTGTTTGGCTTTAATCCCACATCATGTCATTAGGCTTCCTATAAGTCATGCTTGATGTTAAGGGGGCTGCCTTACAAGGTAGCTAAAAGGGTTTCTTTATGTCATCCTGGAAAACATTATCATTTTACCATATGGGAACATCATATCCATGTATTACACCAGGGGTAGGGAACCTACGGCTCGGGAGCCATATGTGGCTCTTTCTATGGCAGCATCTGGCTCTCAGACAAATCTAAGACACACACAGCGATGACCACTGGATGCAGACCGGGATATTACCACTGCCGGCGTCCTTTGTGTGACCAAGGTGCAATCGCCGCACCATTGCATAGGTGACAGTACCCGTGTTACAATATAGAGCAGCATCCACTCCTCTCTATGACCAAGGTGCCCTTCCTTAAGCAACGATGGCAGCGGCGCCTGGGTCATAGAGAAGAGCACGGGAATGATGAGAGGCTGCTGAAGGGAGAGCAGATAGGTGAGTATTCCGTTTTCTCTGACTACCTATCTACTGGGGGCATGTGCTGGAACTACCTATCTACTGGGGCCTAGGGGCATGTAATGGGGCTACCTATCTACCTTGGGCATGTGCTGGTACTACCTATCTATTGGGGAGCATGTGCTATGGCTACCTATCTACTGGATAGCATTTACTGTGACTATCTATCTACTGGGGGTTCATGTGCTATGGCTAACTATCTACTGGGGGAATGTGCTTTGACTACCTATCTAATGGGGGGCATGTGCTGTGGCTACCTATCTACTGAGGGCATGTACTGGGGCTACCTATCTACTGGAGGGTATGTGCGGTGGCTACCTAGTTACTGGGGGCCATGAGATGTGGCTACCAATCTACTGGGGTACCTACTGGGGCAACCTATCTACTGGCAGCATGTTCTGTGGTTACATATTTACTGGGGGGCATGTCCTGGGGTCACCTATCTACTGGGGGGCATGTTCTGGGGATAGCTGTCTATTTGGGTGCACGTGCTGTGGCTACCTATCTACTGGGGGCATGTCCTGGGGTCACCTATCTACTGGGGGGCATGTGCTGTGGCTACATATTTACTTGGGGCCATGTACAAGGGCTATCTATCTACTAAAGGGGAAGTTCTGTGACTACCCATCTATTGGGGGACATGTGCCGTGGCTACTTATCTGCTGGAAGGCATGTGCATATTGTATGGCTCTCACAGAATTACATTTTAAAATATGTTGTGTTCATGGCTCTCTCAACCCAAAAGGTTCCTGACCCCTGTATTACACAGTATGAGAATATCGCATCCATGTCATCGCCTACCAGAACTCCGGCCACCACGGACGCTATGGTGTTCCTCTTCTCTCCCCAGTCAATGCACTCACACTGCGGCCATCGGAAATTATCCAGGAACCCGGCCATTGTCACCAGCTGTGTGTGAGGGGCTGTGTCATCCACTAGAAGGGGAAAAAAGGGAAACAGCAGTGTAGGCTATCTTCTCTCCAAAAAGTATCAACCAAGGTTCCTAACCGTCATTGGTCATCCTCAGAAACATAGAGCGTCTATACTGGAGATCAGCCTCATAATGTACAGTTCTCATAGGTTTTTTTTTAGTAGCAGCAGTACTGTGAAATATGCATCTATAAGTGTGCTGGCCTCAGACCGGAATAATTTAGGGTGATTTAGAAAACTAAACAATTGGTCCACAAGGGTTGGGATTGGGTTCCCTTTAATTCAGAACCACACTGAAGCATGACAGTGTGATGATATGGTACCACAGAGAGATAGAACCTTAAAATGAACTTGTACTCAATGGGGCAGATTTACTTACCCGGTCCGTCCGCGATCCAGCGGCGCGTTCTCTGCGGTGGATTCGGGTCTGGCCGGGATTCATTAAGGCAGTTTCTCCGACGTCCACCAGGTGGTGCTGCTGCGCTGAAGAGCATCGGAACGCACTCAAGTTCACCGGCCTATTCCTAGTGAAGAAGTGCAAGCTCCGCAACACTTTTTTCTTTTTTAAATGTGGCGGTTTTTCTGAATCCGTCGGGTTACCGTTCGGCCATGCCCTCCGATTTCCGTCGCGTGCATGCAAGCGCCGATGCGCCACAATCCGATCGCGTGCGCCAAAATCCCGGGGCAATACAGGGAAAATCAGCGCAAATCGGAAATATTTGGGTAACACGTCGGGAAAACGCAAATCAGCCCCTTAGTAAATGACCCCCAATTTGTGACTAGTAAAACCAATTATTGGATACAGCAGTAGAGCGCCATCCTAAGGCTCTGTTCAACATTACCTTCTGTTGGAAGCATCAAATGGCAGTATTACCCAGGAACGACTGATTCATGGCACCCATCCCATGGGCTCCCATAATATAAAAATTACATGTAGTTATTGTTCTGGGAGAGATGTGTAATCTTACCTTTGTGTGATGTTACTAGTAGCAGCAGGACCGTGAAATATGGATTTATATTCCAGTTTTGTAGCTGGAATAGAGAACTTGGGGAGATTCCTCCCACAGGTGTATTCTTCGATCTCTGCATTCAAACTACTCAACAGGGCCTCCCTCTGCTGTCATATCTAACAACAGATCCTATCCCCTCCAAATGAGAACAGTAACTGGCTTCAGGTTGGATATTACAGCAGAGGGGAGGACAATGTGAAGACACTCCCTTCCATCCTAGAATATAAATCCATATTTCACAATCCTGCTGCTACTAACAACACACACAAAGGTCTGATTACACATCTCTCCCAGGACAATATTTAATACGTTCTGAGAACTAAGAGCACAGCGGTGTGAGGACACACCCCTGTGCACTAGAGAAGCTACAAACCTGGAATATAAATCCATATTTCACAGTCCTGCTGCAACTAACAACACACACAAAGGTCTGATTACACATCTCTCCCGGGACATTATTTAATAGGGTCTACTGAGAACTAAGAGCACAGCAGTGTGAGGACACACCCCTGTGTACTAGAGAAGTTACAATCTTAGAATATAAATCCATATTTCACAACCCTGCTGCTACTACTAACAATACATACAAAGCTCCGATTACACATTTGTCCAGGGACAATATTTAATACTGTCTACTGAGAACTAAGAGCACAGGAGTGTAAGGACACCCCCCTGTGTACTAGAGAAGCTACAATCCTGGAATATAAATCCATATGTCACAGTCCTGCTGCTACTAATATAACATTATACACAACTATTGGAGCCTGTGCTGATGAAGGTTGGGTACCCCAGTCCAACAATGGTTGTATATACACATACATACAGTGCATAGCCCAAACCTAAGACCCCCGCACACGTGTCACACCCTCCAGTGTCACAAATTTCACCAATAAGGTGTAACCACCACGCTCAGTGCCCTGTAGGACGAGGATTGGAAACTTGTTTTGCCCATTTAGATTTTTGGGGGGAATTTTTAATACATTTTTAGGTCTGAATTCTCTTATAATGCACTTCCCTAGAATCCAGAGCAGAGAACTGGCACCAGCATCATTACGAGGTCATAGGATATCAGTAACCACCATGACAGATCAGTTCTGGGCTGATGATGAACTACAACTCCCAGCAGTCCTCTGTATCCAGCAGCCATACAAGTAGCCGGCAGTGAAGGGGTGTGTGACTTACCTCCGCAGTTCAGCCGCTTGGCACACACTACACTACTTCCATCTGGGGCAGGACTCTGCCAGTGCTACGTCACGGCGTCGAAGGGAGGGGTTTACGCCAACCAATACATAACGGAATTGCTCAACACGGCGGCCATGTTGTGATTGGCAGACGTGCGCGACGTCACCTACAGGAAGTATCTTTTTTTTTTTAGTCAAACTTTAATCGTTATAGACAGCAAGTGAAATTGACAAAATTGGAAGCTAAAAAAATAAGTTTATTTACCTGTTCCTTCCATTTAGTTTATCCTCTTACTAGTCTTCCTCCTTAGATAAGTATTATTTCTTGCTCTTAAAAACAAAGTGCAGCTTTAGTTTCATATGGCAAGCTTAAATGGTGAAAGTGGTTCCAAGAGTGGTTAACGTGTTCAAAAAAGTGGTCAATTTTTGGTGCATTTTTGTACATCTATATATACTTATTTATATGTAAAATATTTTTAAAATTGCCTTCGATGCTTACCAATTGTGCAGGTGAAATACATAAATGTAAAGGGGTGTATTCATGTATATTTATCATAAATCCACAGGATATGGCATAAATACATGATAGGTGGGGTCCCACCACTTGGACCTGGACCTTTCTTAAGAGCTAGTGATGGGTCGTTCGCAAACGAGCCGGCACAAAGAGCCTGCTCAATTGCGTGAACATCGTGAGCCGGCTCACTAAACCCTGCCCCTAAACGGCTCACCACGTCCCCTTCAACTCGATATAATCAGGTTAAAAGTGGTGTGGGGTGACTGACTGGCCTGTGGCTCCCTATTATATATGTAATAGGGAGCCGGCTCTTCTAAGTTAGCGGAGCCTAATGAGCTAGCTCGCTAAGAAGTCGGAATTCACATCACTATTAAGAGCAGTAGTCACTAAACCACCTTCCCACATCCAGGCCGAATGCAGAGATTGGCGCACATGGGCGACCGTTCTCTATTTAATTCTATGAAAGCACCAAAAATAGGCAGGGATAAAGAATCGGCTATACATGCTCTTCAAGTTAAGATGCCTCTGGTTCTGTATTTATGGAGTAAGTTTAATGTATATGTATATATGTAATGTATATATTTAATAAACTTGCTTCTGGTGCTGTATCTCTGTAGTTAACTTGGTTTTGGTATCGTATGTATGTAGTAATCTTGGTTCTGGTGCTGTATGTATGTAGTTAGCATGGTTCTGTATTTATGTTGTAAGCTTGGTTCCATTACTGTATCCATGTAGTTAGTTTGGTTCTGGTATCTATGTAGTGAACTTGGTTTTGGTATTGCATGTATGTATGTATGTAGTTTTCTTTGTTCCGCTGCTGTATCTATGTAGTAAGAGTGCTACTGGTTCTGTATTTATTTAGTATACTTAGATCTGGTGCGGTTTCTATGTAGCAATCTTGGTTCTGGTGCTGAAACTATGCAGTTAGCATGGTTCTGTATCTTGTAGTAAGCTTGGTTCCCGTACTGTATCCATGTAGTTAGCTTGGTTGTGGAAAGTATCTGTCTTGTGAACTTGGTTTCAATATTGTATGTATGTAGTATTTTGATTCCATTGCTGTATCTACGTAGTAAGGATGCTTCTGGTTCTGTATCTATGAAGTGTGCTTAGTTCTGGTGATGTTTCTATATAGCAATCTTGGTTCTGGTGCTATATCTATGTAGTGAGCTTGGTTCCAGTACTGTATCCATATAGTTACCTTGGTTCTGGTAAGTATCTATGTAGTGAACTTGGTTTTGGTATTATATGTATGTAATATTCTTGGTTCTGGCGCTATATCTATGTAGCATGCTTAGTTTGTCAATACACAAAGCTTGGTTCCGGTAATGTAACCATGTAGTAAACTTGATTCTTGTGAAGTTCCTATGAACATTAATGTACCTATTACTAAGTCAGTCAGGAAACCAAGAAGAATCGCACAAACAATGAGAACCAATATAAGGAATGAATCTCATAGAGACACAGTGCTAGCCACTTTAGAATTGTCCCTTGCTCTGTTTTGATCATTAGGACATGTCACCAAGGTTAAATCAGTTAGGGTTAGATAGATACCCAGTATACACAGTGACCATCTGTGATCAGTGGAAACAGACCACTCCATACATTGGAAAGTGGCCACGTGGGAGTACTGCATCCAATCTCCCATTACTATAAACGTATACAGTGTTAGGAGGGCGTCTGCTTCCGGTTCTGTGCACTGTTTGGAGCTGGAGGTTGCCACAAATGTCTGTACAGTTTGGTTGTTGGCTGGTGAACCCCAAACTGATCCAATCTTGATATCCTGAGTACAGTTCATCACTGTTGAAACCTGGAGAACCTCTTCAAAGCAAACCTTTCACCTGCTCTTATCCCATTAAACTACTATTACGCCCAAGTAGGGTATGAAATGGCCTCCATAGAATTTTCTCTGTTGCCTATTTACCTATAAAAATATCTCCTATTTATTCCAAATGCATAAAAAACCTTTAAAAAATATCTCCAAAGTCATGTGAAAATGAGCATAAAAGAGTCAGAGGCAGAAATATTTCTATAGCAGCTAAGAACATGATTCTGGTATCAGGTTAAAGGAGAGAAACTCATCTTTCAAATCACATCAGGCTTGAGATACTGTGAGCTACAGAACCGGAGACACAGACAGTTAAAGAAAAAGACGATAGTTGGATCTTTATCTGCAGCTTCTCCAGTTCTGTACCTCAAGCACAGAACCACAAGTCTGATGCCGTTTGAAAGAGAAAATTCTATTCTTTGATCCGATACCAGAACCATGGTTCTATAGAACACAAAATAGAGGAGTCTAAAGTGACTCTAGTCTCTGAGCCTGATTCTACTCTGATAATAAAGTTTTTTGATATTTGCATGATTTTTTTTTATAGGTTAATGGATGGGTTTTCACTTAAAAGAGGGAATTCTAGAAAGGACATTTCTTACCCTACCTGAGGGGATGGTAGTTTAGTGAGGTAAAATCTGGTAACAGGTTCCCTATTAAGGTAGATCCGTTGGTAGGTGCATCTAACGTATGTAAGAATAGCCCTTTTTAGGGCTAATGCTTTACTCCCCTCTATTTTTGCTTAACTTTAATCAGGGTAATATGAAAATTTTCTAAAGAGGCTACTGGGGCGTGGAGTAGCCGGATCTGAGGCTGCACGGCACGGCTACTCAACGCCCCAGTAGCCTCTTTGATCCTCCTACCCAGACATCTTCAGCGCGCAGCTACAAGGAGCTGCGCACACTCGTCCGTGAAGCCGGAGTTCTGAGCATGCGCAAAACACAGGCCAGTGGCTGCGCGATCTCGGCTCCAAAGCCGCAGCTACTGCGCATGCGCAGAACTCCGGCTTCCCAGACAAGTGTGTGCAGCCACAAGGATGAAGCTGCCTGGGTAGGAGGATCAAAGAAGCTACTGCGGCGTGGAGTAGCAGTGCCGTGTAGCCTCAGCTCCGGCCACTCCACGCCCCAGTAGCCTCTTTAGAAAATGTGCATATTTCCCTGATAAAAGTATAGAAAAGATAGAGGGGAGTAAAGAATTAGCCCTATCCTTACATACGTTAGATGCACCTCAATAGGTAGATCCTTAGTGGTAGGTTTCCTTTAAAATTGATAGTTAGACCTTACAGATATAGTAATATCACACTTCTTCTACTCTTTATTTTGTTTATTGGGTTTTCTGAACTTCTTGAGGTACTTTATCAAGTTTAAGACGACCTCTGTGGGGTTGACTTGAACATTGTCCATCTTCTCGTCAGCTTCAGTGTTATTTACCGCATTCATTTCCTCTTTGAGGACAAGAAACGCCTGCTCCGCGCGCCATATCTCCTTCTCCACCCTGAAGTGGACCATCTGTCTGCTCATCAGTGGGACGACCAGGTTAAAGTCATTTATTCTCTTGTTCAGTTTGCTGATGTCTTCTGTGAACTTCTCGCGAATCTCCGTCCACTGCTTTTCCTGCTTGTATGCCATGGGATCTCCTAGCTTTTTACGGGAAGCCACCAAATCTTGTCTAAGTTTATCGATAGTTTCTCGGATCTCTTTTTGCAATACAATCCATTCGGGTTGATAACCGTTATCTATCAATATTCTGTTGAGGTTATGGGTCATGGGGTCAATATGTGGACAAGCGGAGAACTTGTCCAGGGGCTTCCCTTTTCCACTTAGGTTATCAAAATCCCCCTTTGCCATGGACTCCTGGATGAGGTCTTCAACTAAACGCTCTATGGCTTGAGTTATTTTTACTTTTTTGCTGTGTTTTACGTCTTTCGCGACCATTGAATTTTCGGCATACTGTTGTTCCAGCTTCTGTTTCCTAAAATCTAGAACCTGGTCAGTAGCGCGATCCACACGGAACTGCATATACTGTCTCTGTCTTTGGCTTGGCGTTCCAAACCCAACACCTTCATAGTTCAAGTATTGTCTATGCTGTAGGATCTTATAGTCAGACATCTTTTCTTCATCGTCTTCCATGGCCTGAGCTTTCTTGGATTCTTTGGCCAAGTGCGTCAATAGGTCCCTATAGGCTTCATCAATCTGCATGAACCTTGCGGCACTTGCGGTGGATGCGCCACTATCTGGATGGTATTTCTTCGCTAAGGTTTTGTAGGAATCTCTGACTTCTTCAGCAGAACAACCTTCGGGGACATTGAGAACCGTGTAACACTCCTTGATGCTTCGCTTATGTTTGAACGTGGAATAACAACAGAGGTTAGAGATCACATAGCCGGGAAGTTTGCTTGATGTGACAATTAAGTAGAGGGGATTTCTGGTATTCGGAGTTAGAAGGACACTGATTAGTTTCATGGTGGTGATGGTGTACTCAAGAAATCGACCCCTAAAAAAACCTGGGAGAGAAAAATATTTATGAGCATAAAGTAGTAAACAGGGTTCAATATGGTTGGGGAAGGACCATGGGAAGTTGGTTTGAGTCCCTCTGCAATCACCCAGATACCACTTCTTGTTCCATCGCTGAAAGCTATGGGAAAGAGGCTTTAAAGGCACATGTCCTCCTAAGAGAGTTGTCCTCATGGTGCCTTCCACTTTGTCTTTCTTCTCAGAATCTATCCACACTCACAGGAAGAAGAGAGGGGGAGGGGGCAGGATGAGTCATAAGTGCTGCTGCATCTCCTTCTACTCAGCTGAGCTCAGACATGAACAAAGAAGGATGGAAAGTCTGCACAAAAGTACAATACAAAAGTAAGTAGCAGGAGTGCTGAATCACTTTGTGAACGTTCAAGAAGTAACTTATAAGTGGTCAACCACTTTAATATCACATAAGGATAGTGTTTCACAGAATCTGGGATATACTCTGTCAGTTACCGTCAGGATTGTGAGTTTCGAGTTTCATATACACTGAAAGGTTTCATGCACAAGAACGTGTGTTCAAAACGGGCTGCAAACAGGCCTTGTTTGTGGCCTGTGTCAGCCGTGGACGTGCATAGGAAGTGAGTGACTATATTTTGTGGCACAGTCACGGTGCGGTGAGACACGCTGCATGCACTGTGCCACACTGCGACCGTCTTGCACAATAGAAGTGGACGGGAGCTGGCCATAAAGTATGGTCCACAATTGTCTGTGGCACCTAGAAACACATTCCTTAATGCAATATTAAAGGGAAGTTTCTTCTCTTTTGGTATGGAAGTTATTGCTGTTTAAAATGTGCATCCCCCCTTCAGCCTGTCCTCTGCAAGCTGCATGGAGAAGGAGGAGGAAGGAGCTGCAGGGAAGAGGGAGCTGACACATGCAATTTGCTACCAGCAGCTACAGGGACAAGAGGGGCTCATTCAAGGAAAGTGTTATTGTTAGACATTGCATTTTGGTCCAATGATTCTAAAGGTAATTGAGTCACAAAAACATCACAATGGTATTCAAGGTTTGGAGAGTTATGATGATGGTGATTATTATTATCATTATTATTATTATTATGTTCCAGAGGATGAAGATATGATTATATTTGATTGAATGTTGATTTTTTTTTTTTTACAGAATAAATGTAGATTTTTTATTCATGGAAAAAAAGAAGACATCCCCTGAAAATAAGCCATGACCCATACACTTTCCTATTTTCAGAGAAACACGGTAGGTACTATACCCATAGTGCCATACAGAAATAAAGTCATTTCTAATGCCATGTTCTAAGCCAGGCAGCTCCTTGGCACAAATTGGGGTCCAGAACGCACCATTTTATGGCCATCTCAGTGAGCAACACTGAAAAAAGGAATGGTTGGAAGGTATAGAGCTGCTTGTCATGACTGAGGCTGGTTATGTTTGTATGGAAGTGGCTGTATATATAGTCTGTATGTAGTATATGTGGTTGCATGGCAATTTATAAGCCTCAATTCTAATATTAATGAAATAATCCCAGTCCTTATATCCTGTTAGGTTATATGGTCCTCAAGGGGCGACAACCTCTTACCTGAATCCTTCTTTACAAGAACCCCCCCCCCCCCCCTGGACTCCCAATATCATAATCAAACTACAGCTCTGCCATGTTTTTAGTACAGGGCTATAGGCCCACAGTGGGGGGACAGGGACTCCCTATCATTGTAGATTACAGTGATACAAAAAGTCCCTATGTTTAGTCCAGTTAATATTACAACCAAACAGACTGAATACAGCTGTGTGAATGGGAGCTTAGCCACTTGGTGCCCCTATCCTTTGCAGATATACCCCGGAGGTACCAGAAGAAGGGCCTGTTAAAGGGGTAGTCTGATTATAGTCTGTCCATTAGTTGTGTTTTGCCCTCTGCGATCCCCGCTTATCACAAGAATGGGGGTCATTTATATCCCTGATTGAATGAATTCAATGCTTCATTCAATATGGAATGCAGACGCCCCCTATATTGGTGATCAGAGGGGGTCCCCATGGAAGATCAACAAATTATCCCCTCTTCTGCATATGTTCTAATATTAAAGGATTGTACATTTTCATCCGCCAGCCCCCATCAAGATTAAAATCCTAAAAACTAAAGGGCTGTTAGTAAATGGGAAGGGGGGGGGGGGGGGTAGGTGTTCTCTGGGGTCACAGTAACATTGCCCAATCTGCTTCTTTCCCACCCCCCAGCCCTCTATAGGCTGCAGCAGGGCGATATCATGTGTATATATACATGCGGCTAGTTCTCACCTATAACTCCTGGCTGCACAGATCAGCTGTGCGCTCCTCTCCTCTCCTGTGTGCAGACATAGTTGTTGTGCTGAACAGACTTCTGGGAAACGTAGTTCTGGATTGTCTGAGCACAGCGCCACCTGCTGACCATTTCATAAATAGTCAGTTTTTGGGTTGCATCTACTTTACAGAGATAGCAAAAAATTTTGTTTTAGAAGAGATTTTTTTGTGATTAACGTATGATCAGGGACAGATCTAATTGCAAAAAGGGGGTCGTTTATTGATAGACAACAGCGACTAGGTGGATATAGTTTTAGGGTTAAAGGGATTCTCCGCATTGGAAGTGCTCTTCTGAAAATAATACAATAAACTTCTTGGAAAAATGATGGTCTGTAATCTCACCTGTATATATCTATATACACACCTCATAAAAATATCAAATATATCAACAATGATTTGAATACAAAACACATTTTATTAATAATCCACAAAAATCACATAAGTATAATCACCATGACTTAAAAACAACCCATAAAAACTGTCCCTGGTGGACTGCATCACTAGTCCTGAAACAATAATGTCATAAGAGAAAATTAACGGCCAGAAAGGGCACTACAGACAGACAGAAATATATATCCTATTGCAAATAGATACATTGTTGACATAGTAAAATATAGACAATGTAGTAGTCTCAGTCAACATAAAATTGCAACGTGCTCAAATGAAACGTTGTATAATTTCATAACAATGCTGGCAATAATACCCAACATATATATACATAGTAACAGTCAACATGAACAAAAGTGCTGCGTGCTTAAATAATACAATATGCAATTTCAAGAACTAAGCTGGCAATAATATCCTATAAATGTCAATGGCCATGTGTAGTAAAGCCTGGTTGGAAAACACCTGAATGTCAGGGAGCAAAATATAAAGTGCACAGAGCTAAAAAGATCATACATTACCAACCAGGCTGCATCATAATCAGGGAAAATAGTGATGAACCACTGAACCTCGACGCGCATTTTGCCGTTGCTTCCTCAGGGGGTACTGTGATCTCACCTGGCCTTAAAGGGATTGTTCAGAGGTTAAAAAACATGGCTGTTTTCTTCCAAATACAGCTCCTCTCCTGGCCATGTAGAGTATTGCAACTAAGCTCCATTCATTTCTATACAGCTGATCTGCATACCAGAATAAACCATGCTCAGGTGTGGCGCTGTTTTTGGAAGAAAGCTGCCATGTGTTTCAGCCTCCAGAGGTGTTTCTAGGAATATGAAGACCCCCAGGAGCATGGGCCTGGGTAGTAAAATGAAAAGACTGAATACTTACCCCTCTCCTAGTACTTCCAGTTGTCGTCCTGTGCCCGACTAGAGGTTCTGGGGGCCAAGGGATCAGCTTCATCCAATGAGGGGCCTTCATGGACCAGGGGTAGTAAGGTCCCCTGGAATACGGAAGTTACAACCACCGGGATTACCGGTTGGGCACAGAAACCTCAAAGCAGAATTATCAGAGCAACATGGTAGCCGGAGTGGGATTATGGATGTATGAGCTCTCTCATTTTCCAAGACCTGCCCTCTTGGGGTTTCCATATTTATTGGAAAACACCTTTAAAGGGGTTTCCTATTGATGACATATGTTTAGGATTGTTCATGAGTATGAGTTTGGTAGGGAACTAACAACAAGAACCCCCCTGAGTAGTTCATAATAGAGGGGTGCAACAGTGAGCATGGGACAACTGGCCAGAGATCCCACCACTATACCGCATGGTCTCCAACTTGTAGCTTTCTGGCAGCTGGAAACTACAACTCCCAGTATGCAATGTATGTAAATGCTATGAGTTGTAAATTTTTTTCATACCTTGTTTTCAGGAAGGATGATCCCTTTAATTATCACTGAACGTGCAGGAAGCTCTTAGACCAGTGATCACTATTATCACACTCATCTATGTGATTGGTGCTCAGAGCCCAGCAAGGGTCACCCACACCCAACAGCTGAGACTACAGAGGAGAAGGCAGAGCAGCACCTGATTGTAATAGCCACATGCCCCTCTATGGGGCACATTTACTTACCCGTCCCGTTTATGCCGCTGGTGCGGAATGTCCGAAGATGATTCTGAGCTGTCGCGATTCACTAAGATCGTGCACCCGATTTCCTGCATGTGTCGCTTCCCCCGCTGAGGTCCGCTGGAGTTCACCATCTTCTTCCCGGTGCATGCGAGTGCTGATCTTGAGACACAATTTAATTTTTAATTTCCACGGTTTGTCCAAATCAGTCGAGTTGTCCGACGGCCACACACCCCGATTTGTGTCGCATGAAAGCCGGCGCCGATGCGGCCAAAAACCCAGGGCAAAGAGGAAAAATTCGGGAAACCCAACGAAAATGCGTCCGGCGGACCCTTAGTAAATGTGCCCCTATATTTATGGAGTATAACTTGACCCAGAGGGTCGGTCTGGGACTAAAATATATATGCATATGTTTAGTATGCAAAACCTGCTATGAGTTAAAGGAGCTTTGAAATAGTTGTTATGTGAAAGCTATCATGTACACTCAGTTCATATTCTACTTTAGATCTGCAGTAGATTCCTCAACCTTCATTAAATGGGTATTCTCGTCTGGGCACTCACATTTAGTTTAATTAATCTGCCATATATAAACATTTCTTCAATTGGATGTTATTAAAAAAATGTTCCTGTGTGAAGATAATTTCTCATAAATGTAGTGATTTTGTCCCTTAGAAACAAGACTGTGTCCTTGGATACGGCCACCTCTGCTGGAGTGATTGCACAAAGAAACAAAAAGTTTTTGTATATGAAATGTCCGGTTGTTACTACATGTCCCGCAGCCGTCCTGTGGTAATGATCGCTGAATCCTGGTGGTCCGGCATGTCTGGCCACCGCTGCCAGAGTGTGATGTGGTCGTTTCCGAGGAAGCCATCTCGTTTCTACGGGACAGAATAACTACATTTATGAGAAATTATCTTCACACAGGAACATTTTTTTTAATAACATCCAATTGAAGAAATGTTTACATATGGCAAATGAATTTAATTAAATGTAAATGCCCAGATGGGAATACCCCTTTAATGAGTGAAACTTCAAGAGAGAAAATGTGCAGCAGAATGTATATGTTGTGGATCTACATCTTCAGCACACTGGTCAATTTCTGTGTAGAAAAGATTCACAACGTTTAGAAGACATTTGAAAAAGCATTACACTACATGTGCATTCACCTTTACACACATACAGTTACACAGTTCACAAGGCTATTATTTTCACTATGCCCACACATTACATTTTAACACTACTTTGCCTGGTATATGAGTTTCTTGCTTTTCATTTTTTTATCTAGCATCAGCATAGGAAGTAGATTGTATAAAATATTGATGACATTTACAGACGCATTACACCACATGTGCATTCACCTTTACATATATTCATTTATACAGTAAACATATTTTATTTGTCAACAACAGAGGAGGTGGCTTGGAGCTCGACAGACTGTGGACAGACATTCTTTCTCTCAGTCGTGTTGATTTAGAGGTCATCAGTAGGTTCATTGTATGCCAAAAAACTGTGCAGCAACTATGGCAGACCCGGCTGGTTTGGGAGCAGCTAATATATAGAACAGGTCACAACTATAATAATAAAGCATTATGCACACTGGCCGCTAAAACTGAAGCTAGCCCATGACCAGACGCATTAATGTGTATGTGGCCTAGCCAAGTCTTCTCATTCACTGACTGCAAGCAGAGATCTTGAAATGGTGAAAAGTAACAACACAAAGTCTATAAGTAATCAGATTGTAAAATCTTGTATCTGGTCAGAGAAGTAGACGACTGATATTTTTATTATTCTGTGAAATGTTTCCGGTCAATTGGCCAATGAGAAAATTGGGGACAAGCTGAAAGGGCGACTGATCCGTCATCATAAAGGTCACACGAATAAATATTTGTTCCATCGTGTCACACTCTTCTCTCCTCCTAGGATTTCATCAAGTACAGATAGATCCTTCCTTATCTTTCCTCTTAGCTCAACATATCCCGAGGTGTGTGACCCACGTCATTGACAGGTGAGCTGCAGTAACACAGCTCCACCACTATATGGAGCATGGCGCTGTTCCTCAGACTGTGTGGTGATTGGGATATGAACCAACCCTCCGCTCTCCATTGCAGAGACATGACAGACAGGGTACTGGTATTGGGCAGTGGCGGCACAGAGGAGAGGCTGTGCGGGGCGCTGGCACTATCCGCTCATGTAAAGCAGGTTTTCTTTGCACCGGGGACGGAAGGAATGTCCGACAGCGAGAAGATAACTAGATCAGGTAAGGAGACAAAACTTATCATATCTTACCATGGCTTCATCTGCAGCAGAGTGTCAGTGGTCACTGGAGGTGTGGAATTGTATTCATGTACATGTGGGAAAGACTTATTACATGAATGTATATACAGTATATATGTTCTATGTGTTGCTTTATGTCTCACAGCGGTGATAACCTCTAATCCAGCAATCCTAAAGCAGTTCTGTAAAGACCACAACATCAGCCTGGTTATTATCAGTACTAAGTCCCTACTCACTTCTGGTAAGTATAACCCCTATTATCTGCATTATATGTAGGTGTAGTGGTAGCACAACTTGTCTGTATCACCAGCATAACCTGCTTCTGTATTTCACACATAATATATAATACACACAGTGATGTCACAGTACAGGGATAATACACACAGTGATGTCACAGTACAGGGGATAATACACACAGTGATGTCACAGTACAGGGGATAATACACACAGTGATGTCACAGTACAGAGATAATACACACTGTAATGTCACAGTACAGGAATATACACACAGTGATGTCACAGTACAGGGATAATACACACAGTGATGTCACAGTACAGGATAATACACACCGTGATGTCACAGTACAGGGGATAATACACACAGTGATGTCACAGTACAGGGATAATACACACAGTGATGTCACAGTACAGGATAATACACACCGTGATGTCACAGTACAGGGGATAATACACACAGTGATGTCACAGTACAGGGGAGAATACACGCAGTGATGTCACAGTACAGGGATAATACATGCAGTGATGTCACAGTACAGGGAGAATACACACAGTGATGTCACAGTACAGAGATAATACACACAGTGATGTCACAGTACAGGGATAATACACACAGTGATGTCACAAGACATGGATAATACACACAGTGATGTCACAGTACAGGATAATACACACAGTTATGTCACAGTACAGGGATAATACACACAGTGATGTGACAATACAGGGATAATACACACAGTGATGTCACAGTACAGAATAATACACACAGTGATGTCACAGTACAGAGATAATACACACAGTGATGTCACAGTACAGGATAATACACACAATGATGTCACAGTACAGGGATAATACACACAGTGATGTCACAGTACAGAGATAGTACACACAGTGATGTCACAGTACAGGGATAATACACAGTGATGTCACAGTACAGGGATAATACACACAATGATGTCACAGTACAGGGATAATACACAGTGATGTCACAGTACAGGATAATACACACAATGATGTCACAGTACAGGGATAATACACAGTGATGTCACAGTACAGGATAATACACACAATGATGTCACAGTACAGGGACAATACACACAGTGATGTCACAGTACAGAGATAATACACACAGTGATGTCACAGTACAGGGATAATACACAGTGATGTCACAGTACAGGATAATACACACAATGATGTCACAGTACAGGGATAATACACACAGTGATGTCACAGTACAGAGATAATACACACAGTGATGTCACAGTACAGGAATAATACACACAGTGATGTCACAGTGCACAGATAATACACACAGTGATGTCACAGTACAGGTATAATACACACAATGATGTCACAGTACAGGGATAATACACACAGTGATGTCACAGTACAGGTATAATACACACAATGATGTCACAGTACAAGGATAATACACACAGTGATGTCACAGTGCAGGGATAATACACACAGTGATGTCACAGTACAGAATAATACACACAATGATGTCACAGTACAGGGATAATACACACAGTGATGTCACAGTACAGGGATAATACACACAGTGATGTCACAGTACAGGAATAATACACAATACAAAATACATTTCCTTGTTTACGTCTTCAGGATTGATGGATGATCTGTCCAGGTCCGGGGTGAGGTGTTTTGGCCCCACAATGAAGGCCGCACAGCTCCAGGATAACAAGAAATTTGCCAAAGATTTTATGGAGCAGCTCAACATCCCGACAGCAAGATGGAAATCATTCACTAACCCTCACAAAGCCTGCAGCTTCATCACCTAGTAAGACAGGGCCTAGTACCTAGACACAAGTGATGCCAACTTTCCACCATCCAAAGCCTAGCTTCAATAACCTTTAAAGGCTATTAAAGGGGTTGGCCACTTTTTAATAAATCTCTTCCACTAGACATGTCTCTATATTTATATGGACCTGTGTTTTCTGCCTCCTTTAGCTTCAGCCTTTCCCTTTTCTCACCATGCTGCCCACTGCATACATACAGAGCTTTCTCTCTCTCACTGCCCTAGGCTGTCCTCATGGCGTCACCCACTGTGTCTCTCTATTCACTGTCCATTCTCACTGACAGACACAGGAAGAGGGGGAGCAGGATCAGTCATAACTCTGCTGCTACTGCTCCCCCTATTCAGCAGAGCTCAACGTTGTAAACAAAGAACCAGAGAGTCTGCACACAGTACAAAAGTAAGTAGCAGGAATGCTGAATCACTTCATGAACATTCAAGCATTATTATTAAGGAACTTAAGGCACATGGGCAACTTATGTAAAAGTGTGGCCAACCCCTTTATACTGCAGGAAAGAAACTTGGTTCTGGTACCGTGTATAGGCAGGAAATATTAAACCATTAAAAAAAAATTTGACTAGGGAATCCATCATGTTCAGGGTAGTCCAAATCCGCCGCTGATTTTAGGTCAGAGATGCTATAACTGGTATTTATATATTGTGATCTGAAGATTGTATATTATTACAGCACAGACTTTCCCGCTCTTGTGGTGAAGGCCATGACTTCCTCTTCTGGAAGAGACTCTCACATCGCCAGAGATAAAGATGACGCTTGTCGAGCCGTACAACAGCTGACACAAGTGAGTGGTAACTTTGTGATGATCAATGAGGAAAATTTCCACATCTACAGTAAAATAATTTATATTCAGCATTGGGAAAATAGTCCCAGCAAATTCCGGCATGTCCCTCTTCACAAAATGGACTGGATCTTTCAAAACCCTTCCCAAGGCAGATAGCAGGAGGTGGCACTGGGCGCTTCATGGGTGGGTTCGTGGATGTTCATGGACAGGCCTTAAATTTCCTTCTCTGCCCAACTTTAACTAAAGAGAACCTGACAGATCGATTTAGAACCCTAAACCAACCACATGTCTGTATGGATCTGTGGTTTAGTGTCCTAAATTGACCAGTATGAAGGCTGTGGGTTGCGCAAAAATGTAAAATAATCTACTTTTTTACTCACCTACATGTGAGTTTGATTAGACATATCATTGCGCTTGCACCACGCTTGCGCCGGGTAGTATCAAAGTTTATTTTTTTTAATGCACCCTCATAAAAATTTCTACCATAAGGACCTGTGAATGGTTTAGTGTTACAATTCGCCCTGATAGGTTCCTTTATCAAATCCAATATAGAGTAAATGAAGCGTTTCCAGCAACCACAGTGTTATCTATTCATATAGTTTTCCTACTTGAGACAGTAATGATGTCCTGTATAGTCAGTGAACTAAAACCAGCTCCAAAAAAATTTAAAGGGACCAAAGAACTAGCCCCCCCTCCCCAGGCCAGACACCCTGGGGGCATATGATCTCTCCTCTATGAGGATCCTAATACTATAAATAATAAATTATAGTTATCCCCCTTATAATAATCCCCCAAATTATTCTACCGCCCCGGTGATGTAGTACACCAGCCATTGATTGGCCAAGGTAGGTCCTATAACCCCCGACACTTCTAGTCCAGTTAGGAATACAGGGAACAGATGACCACCACAACATTGGAACATGGAGCTGGAGCATGGTTAGTACTGGACACTTCTTCATGGGGGTACAATGGGGTATAAGATATAAACCACTATGATTGTGTAAATTAAGCCATAACATCAATCATGTTTACCAGGTGGAACCCAACCGTGGGGGCTCTTGGGCTTATTTGGAGTATGGTGACACTAGTAGGTGATTGTGAGGCGGTATTTTTTATTCGCAGTATGGCAGTAAGTCATTATGTAGTGAAAGTTGAATTCCTTGCAGGACTGGATACTTGGATCATCAACCACCATAGTAATAGAAGAGCGACTAGAAGGAAAGGAATACATCGTAAGTGGGAATTCTACTTGGTCAATGACCCTTAGTGTTCCGTGCCAAAACCATAAATGAATCTTGTGATATCACTCGATTATTCGGAAAGTGATTCATTCTCCGGTGTTTTTACCTCTATTGTTATTGAACTCATATAGTGTCTGTCTTTGACTGATGGACTTACTCTGGCCCCGTTGCCTTTCGTCCACATCTCAAAACATCAATTACAAGATGATGCATCGCCGGCCATGATCCAGGTAGGACTTGATAGACACATCCAAGGATTATTTGAGGCTTGCACAGAAATATAACCAAACAAGGTGTACAAGGTGTCAAGGTACTAATTTTTAGAGGGCTCATTCTGCGACAGCAATGACCTATCTTTGAGGGCTTCATCCATGGCCAAGGTTGCTCCTCAAGGTTCACACAGCTCACAATTCTTTACAAGTGTTCCTGTGAGGTGGCAATCTCATACATTGGGGGTCATTTACTAAGGGCCCGATTCGCGTTTTCCCGACGTGTTACCCGAATATTTCCGATTTGCGCCGATTTTCCCTGTATTGCCCCGGGATTTTGGCGCACGTGATCGGATTGTGGCGCATCGGCGCCGGCATGCACGCGATGGAAATTGGGGGGCGTGGCTGAGCGAAAACCCGACGGATTCGGAAAAACCGCCGCATTTCAAAAAATAAAAGTGTCGCTTGGGACGCACTTACCTTCACTTGGTCCGGCCCGGTGAACTTGAGTGCGTTCAGATGCTTTTCAGCACAGCAGCGCCACCTGGTGGACGTCGGAGGAACTACCTTAATGAATCCCGGCCGGACCCGAATCGCGAACGGACCGGGTAAGTAAATCTGCCCCATTGTATCCCTTAAGTCCTCCATATACATTAGATAAATCATCTAATGTACATGGTGCCTCCCAAATATTCCCAGGCTATAGATGTTCGATGATATAGGTCTAGAGGGACTTCAACAGCTTAATCCTTTTTATCACTCCATTAATGACAATGGGGCACATTTACTTACCTGTCCCGTTGACGCTGCCGATCCGGAATGTCCAACGAGGATTCGGAGCTGCCGTGATTCACTAAGATCGTGCGTGCAATTCCCTGCATGTGTTACTTCCCCGCTGAGGTCTGCCGTAGTTCACCTTCTTCTTCCCAGTACATGTAAGGGCTGATCTTGCGACACATTTTGATTTTTAAATTCCACGGTTTGTCTGAATCAGTCGGGTTGTCCAAAGGCCACGCCCCCTGATTTGTGTCGCATGCAAGCCGGCGCCGATGTGCCACCACAATCCGATTGCATGCGCCAAAAACCCGGGGCAATTCAGCACAAAAAGGAAAAATACGGGAAACCCAATGAAAATGCATCCGACGGACCCTTAGTAAATGTGCCCCAATATTTTTTCCCAATCCAGTCTCATGCCAGTTTACACAATTATTCGGCTGTGCCTAGTGAGCTATCCCCTCTAGTCTCCACACACCGGTCACAATGGTTGTTGGCCCAATGTCACATGGTGACGGTGTTGGGTCACTTTTATCGTCACAGGACGTGTTAGTGAAACTGTTTTTTACTATAGGTGTAGATGACGTCCCTTATCTTAATATTTTTTTTACTCAGATATGACTAATAGGATCTCTCTCATAGATGTCAGAAAAAAATTCCAAGAAAGTTCAAGAGAACATCCTGCGGAAAGCTATAGATGCCATGAGACAGGAGGGCTGGGGTTACAAAGGTAGGACTCGTATACCAATACTCTATATAATAATCAGATATTACTCAGATCCGTGTGATAATATGTCTCCATTAGGACTATTGTTCCATGCTCTCTTGATTCTTCCAGAGCAACTTCATTTTTAACACATATTGGGGGCACAAATTGGCAATGGGGTCTTGGAAATGTTGGATGTTATTTCTATCAGTCTTCCCCGTCTGGCTCTGTAATATAAATCGTCTCTTGTTGCTCTGATTGGTTGATTGGTGCTAATCAGCTAATCTAAATAAGCAGAGCTTCAGTATAAAGCATAGGGGAAGAGTGGAAGCCTGAGTCTCTGAGCGGTCAAGTTAGCACCATCCAGTCAGCAGACAATTGATAGTGTGGGCATGTAAATTAGGCTTACACAGTGAGGGTATTTAGTGAGTACCTACTTATGGGTGCCCAAAAGTGTTGGCCCCCTTAACCCACTTGCCATGTGGAGGCTCTGCACATATATACATATTCTGGCTCTGTCCATTATCTGAGCAGGTCTCTTTGGAGCCAAGGTCATGATGACGGGAAAAGGTCCGATAGTTCTTGGATTTATATGCACCTTCCAGGACCTGAAGAGCCAGGTAAGGTAATCCTGTGTAACGATTGGTTAGCGACACACCCCTAATATTTCCCTTCTAAATTTCTGCTGCCATCTCTGTACGTAGCAGACAAAGTAGTGGCAGCTGAGAATCCAGGTCATACCAAAAAGTGGGGAACACCCTAAAAAATGGATAAGATGTCAACTTAATTTAATTAAAATTTTTTAATAAAATGCTTACTTGTCTATGTTTTGCCACTGCCCCTTCAGTGCTCTCCGCTGTACACAGAAGATCTATGTACCATTCAGGTCTATGGAGAGGGGAGTAGGAGGAGGATGTTCCTGGGAAAATAGGGGAGAGAATAACCCCTTTTTTAACAAATAAGGAAGATATTTGGCAAAACCGATAGCCAGGGGTGGATTGGCCATCCGGCCCATCAAGAATCTTCTCTGGTGGGCCACTGGGTCCTGGGGCCATTCGGAGAGCAGGTGAGCTGCATGTCTGTGCTCCCTCTCTCATCACTTGCACAGGAATCAGCACTCGGCTTAGGTATCCACTGCTCCGAATATGGGACCTGCTAAATGCTATTAGGAGGCCCCGTACTGACAAGCATACAATATACAGTATCTGATAACTATGTGACCCTGTGAAGTCTATGGAGGGTGTAGTGGGAGGAGGATTCTGTTGGAGATATAAAAGAAATAATACACCCCTATTTAAAAATTTTGGGACATATCTGGCAAAAAAACAGTTTTTCACAAATTAGACACATATTTGGCAAAACTGATATGCGATGTGTCCCTGAAAATATCCATGCAACATTCAAGTGTATGGAGAGGGATGTGGATTCTGCTGGAGCGATAGAAGAGATTATACACTAACAATTTAGAAACCTATTTAGCCAAACTGAACTGCTTGGTGTCCCTGAGTAGAGAAGAGCGGATCTGACGTTCGTGTTCCGGACATATTTGCGGCTGAACCTGTACCCCGAACGCAGGGTTTGCTCATCTCTATCCCTCACATGTACAACCCCTAAATGTTGCATTAGACAGGTAATTGGTGGATACAATGCACATGGTATCACTTTGTCCCCTGCAGATGATTGTTCCTCTATTGAAGCCGGATCTATATGAAGTCATCCAGTCGGCCATTGAGGAAAAACTCTCTTCTCATGCAGTGATGTGGGAACTAGCGTCCATGACAAAGATGGACAACTGCGGTAAGTGAATTCCCAAGACGTGAGTCTATACATTGGGCACATGCCTCATAGAGAATGTAGAAAACACTAAAAATTTGTAGGTCCAGGTACCACAGCCAAACATCGGGATCATGATGCGGGAAATACGAGCGCCAAGCCGGTATCTGATGTATCTGAGTCCTGTGGAGTTATAGACGCTGCTCCGGCTGGAGTCGCCAAGTGCAACAAAGTGGTGGCATTTCCCGGAATGGCTTTTAGGAAAGACTATCCATCTGTAACTCAGAGAAGGAGGTAGGAGTAGAAATCCAAATTTTTCATTTTTTTCACTAAAATAATGGATTTATATACAGCTGAAACCAGTATAAACCTTTCACTTTTTAGGGCAATTAGGATTACAAATATTTTATAAAAAAAGGTTTTTTTAAAAAGGTTATTGTTTCTTTTCCTGAATATAGACATAAAATACACTGCCCCGAAGAGACCCACACAAAGAATGATTCATTTTCAGATGACGCATGGGCAGGACCCACAGGTACAACTTCTGGGATCTAAAATTTGATACGTACAAGAATAAAGTACATTATGGTAAGAGATATTACCATAGGAAATTAATTCTCTACCATTGGAAAGATAGAGAGCCACCTAAGACGATTGAATGGGAAGTAAGGTTTGATCTTGTTTGCCATGCAGATAGGCAGGAGGCACTAGAAAAAGGTTATAAGGCAGAGAGGGTCTGGGACCCTTTAGACCACAGCCTGGACCTTTGTATTAGTAGTAGACTGTACACTAAACTTCTAAATATATTTAGACCCCAGACTGGACCTCTGTATTAGTATCAGACCCTATATTTAGACCACAGACAAGACATTTATATTAACATAAAAACCAAGACTAGACACCTAAATATATTTAGATCTCAGACCAGACCCTTATATTAACAATCAGACCCAAAACTAGATTCCTAAATAAATCTAGACCACAGACAAGACACTAACATTAACATCAGATCCAAGACTAGACTCCTAAATATATTTAGATCCCAGGCCACTCTTTACTATTAACATCAAACCCAAAACTAGGCTCCTAAATATATTTAGACCACAGAAAAGACACTTATATTAACATCAGACCCAAAACTAGACTCCTAAATATATTTAGACCACAGACAAGACACTTATATTAACATAAGACCCAAGACTAGACTCCTAAATATATTTAGATCCCAGACGAGACCCCTATATTAACATCAAACCCAAAACTAGGCTCCTAAATATATTTAGATCCCAGATCAGACCCTTATATTAACAATCAGACCCAAAACTAGACTCCTAAATATATTTAGACCACAGACAACATAGTTACATTAACATCAGATCCAAGACTAGACTCCTAAATATATTTAGAACTCAGACCAGGCTTTAATATTAACATAAAAACCCAAAACTAGGCTCCTAGATATATTTTAATTTTAGACCAATTTTCAGAGTCAGACAGAACATTAGACTCCTAAATATATTCAGACCCCAGACTAGACGTCTATATTAGTATCTTACTGTAGACTAGACTCCTAAATATAATTAGACCACAGACTGGAACTCTGTATTAGTATCAGACCCTAGATTTGATTATTGAATATATTTAGACCCCAATACAGACCATTATATTAACATCAGACCAAAGACTAGATATATAAGACCCCAGACCAGATCTCTTTATTAGTGTGAGGTACAATGTCAGATCTCTATATTAATTAAAGATCATCTCCATCATTTTTAGTGTCGAAAAATATCCATCAACCTGTTGGAAGAAAAACTAGATACTTTGAAATAAACACAGCTCCATACAAGGATCCGGTGTTTGTCCATTCATCCAGAAGCATCGGAGACAAGATAAAGGTGAGGGGGTGAATTATAGAGGAATATATGATGTTAATAATATGAAACGTTAAAAATTTGGTCCGAAAACAGACCCAAATAGTCTGGACATCCCCTTTAATCACACCGTTCACGGACAGTGGCTCTAATGAAATAATAACATGAACTAAAAGTATAATATTGTCTTAGCAGATGTGTTTCTCTGCTTTATCCTAGGTCGCCCTGGCTTGTAATCTGCATAAATCGGCAGCACAAAGCCTGGTGACCACTTGTATGAATGACCTATTAGCCCAAGGAGCTCAGACCCTATATTTCGTGGCGCGGTGCGATTGTGGACAACTCTCTACGGATGTGACTGAGGCCATAGAAGAGGGACTGGCATTGGGTTGTAGACTAACTGGGGCCACAGTACTAGGTGAGAACATAGGTGCTCATCAACACAGGAACGGTAACAAGGTTTGGGATCCTAAACCCAGCAGCATGAAGGCCGGATGGCTTTTTATGGGGCCCAAACCTATTGACTGTCTAAAGGTTTATTTTTGACCCTTTTACCTCTACTTAGAAAATGAACTGAAGCCACCTCTGGACGTTTATACGGATGGCAGCTACCACTTATCTGGATTTGGCCTTGGAATAGTGGAGCGCGATCACACATTACTACGTCCGGATCAGATGAGAGCAGGAGACTTGATTTTAGGGATACGGTCACCGGGATCATGTAGCAGCAACGACCTGTCTCTTCTAACAGACCTCATGAAAAGTCACTCCATACAGTATACATCAGTACTGCCGATGGGCAGGGGCGGACTGGGAATTTAAAATGGCCCTGGAAAAAACTGTAAAAGCGGCCCCATTTTATGGGCGGAGTCAAAGACAAGTGGGTGTGGTCAGACAATATGGGTGGGGTCATAACCGACAAATTGTTGGTATATATATAATAACACATTTAATCCTGCCTTCTTTATACAAAATAAAACTACTAAAATACGTTTTCCCACATACAAGCTAACTATCTATAATCCTGCCCCCTATGTACAAAAATAGAACTACCGTACTATAATACTGCCCAATATGTACAGGAATAGAACTACTATAATACTGCCCCTATGTACAAGAATATAACTACTATAATTCTGCCCCCTATGTACAAGAATATAACTACTATAATACTGCCCCCTATGTACAAGAATATAACTACTATAATACTGCCCACTATGTACAAGAATATAACTACTATAATACTGCCCCTATGTACAGGAACATACATACTATAATACTGCCCCCTATGTACAAGAATATAACTACTATAATACTGCCCCCTATGTACAAGAATATAACTACTATAATACTGCCCCCTATGTACAAGAATATAACTACTATAATACTGCCCCCTATGTACAAGAATATAACTACTATAATACTGCCCCCTATGTACAAGAATATAACTACTATAATACTGCCCCTATGTACAGGAATATACATACTATAATACTGCCCCCTATGTACAAGAATATAACTACTATAATACTGCCCCTATGTACAGGAATATACATACTATAATACTGCCCCCTATGTACAAGAATATAACTACTATAATACTGCCCCCTATGTACAAGAATATAACTACTATAATACTGCCCCCTATGTACAAGAATATAACTACTATAATACTGCCCCCTATGTACAAGAATATAACTACTATAATACTGCCCCAATGTACAAGAATATAACTACTATAATACTGCCCCCTATGTACAAGAATATAACTACTATAATACTGCCCCTATGTACAGGAACATACATACTATAATACTGCCCCCTATGTACAAGAATATAACTACTATAATACTGCCCCCTATGTACAAGAATATAACTACTATAATACTGCCCCCTATGTACAAGAATATAACTACTATAATACTGCCCCCTATGTACAAGAATATAACTACTATAATACTGCCCCCTATGTACAAGAATATACATACTATAATACT
The DNA here is from genome assembly GCF_040894005.1 of Engystomops pustulosus. Lineage (NCBI taxonomy): Eukaryota > Metazoa > Chordata > Amphibia > Anura > Leptodactylidae > Engystomops > Engystomops pustulosus. Next base: position 245,961,176 of record NC_092412.1, read on the forward strand.
GCCCCCTATGTACAAGAATATAACTACTATAATACTGCCCCCTATGTACAAGAATATAACTACTATAATACTGCCCCAATGTACAAGAATATAACTACTATAATACTGCCCCCTATGTACAAGAATATAACTACTATAATACTGCCCCTATGTACAGGAACATACATACTATAATACTGCCCCCTATGTACAAGAATATAACTACTATAATACTGCCCCCTATGTACAAGAATATAACTACTATAATACTGCCCCCTATGTACAAGAATATAACTACTATAATACTGCCCCCTATGTACAAGAATATAACTACTATAATACTGCCCCCTATGTACAAGAATATACATACTATAATACTGCCCCCTATGTACAAGAATATAACTACTATAATACTGCCCCCTATGTACAAGAATATAACTACTATAATACTGCCCCCTATGTACAAGAATATAACTACTATAATACTGCCCCCTATGTACAAGAATAGAACTACTATAATACTGCCCCCTGTGTACAAGTATATAACTACTATAATACTGCCCACTATGTACAGGAATATAACTACTATAATACTGCCCCCCATGTACAAGAATATAACTACTATAATACTGCCCCTATGTACAAGAATATAACTACTATAATACTGCCCCTATGTACAGAAATATACATACTATAATACTGCCCCCTATGTACAAGAATATAACTACTATAATACTGCCCCCTATGTACAGGAATATAACTACTATAATACTGCCCCCTATGTACAGGAATATAACTACTATAATACTGCCCCTATGTACAAGAATATAACTACTATAATACTGCCCCCTATGTATAAGAATATAACTACTATAATACTGCCCCCTATGTACAGGAATATAGCTACTATAATACTGCCCCCTATGTACAAGAATATAACTACTATAATACTGCCCCCTATGTACAAGAATATAACTACTATAATACTGCCCCCTATGTACAAGAATATAACTACTATAATACTGCCCCAATGTACAAGAATATAACTACTATAATACTGCCCCCTATGTACAAGAATAGAACTACTATAATACTGCCTCCTATGTACATGAGCACTTTACATAGAGGGGATGGCAGCAGTCCTGTGTAAGAAAACAAAGGTGGTCAGGCTGCAGCAGGCCATCGTAAAATATGGACCTATGGGGTGCAGCAGACCTGTGTAATTTATCCACATGGCTGCTGCACCCCATGGCAGCATATTATATGCAGGAATGCTGCGCCAGGCCTCCATATCTTTCCTTCCACAGGACTTCTGTTTCTACCTCGTGTAAAGCAGAAAGTGTCACACTTTGTACAGGATTGTCAGAAGTGACATTTAGCTACTCACAGGTGATGATCATCTCCATCAGGTATAAAAGTGCACTGATTCTCCAGGCCTTCACTTGTCCATAAAGAATTCACGCTCACGTTTAGTTGCTTCCTTGCAGCTCCTCTGTGAGCCTAAAGACACTACAGTCACTTACACTATGGTGTCACCTGAATAACACTGTGCTCCTAAGTAATATATATATACCCCTCACACCACAACTGACCACACTGTGCCCCCACATATATCATATATACCCCTCACACCACAACTGTACACACTGTGCCCCCACATATATCATATACACTCCTCACACCACAACTGCCCACACTGTGCCCCCACATATATCATATACACTCCTCACACCACAACTGCCCACACTGTGCCCCCACATATATCATATATACCCCTCACACCACAACTGACCACACTGTACCCCCACATATATCATATATACCCCTCACACCACAACTGACCACACTGTGCCCCCACATATATCATATATACCCCTCACACCACAACTGAGCACACTGTGCCCCCACATATATCATATATACCCCCACACCACAACTGACCACACTGTACCCCCACATATATCATATACACTCCTCACACCACAACTGCCCACACTGTGCCCCACATATATCATATATACCCCTCACACCACAACTGACCACACTGTGCCCCACATATATCATATACACTCCTCACACCAAAACTGACCACACTGTGCCCCCACATATATGATATATACCCCTCACACAACAACTGACCACACTGTGCCCCACATATATCATATAGACTCCTCACACCACAACTGCCCACACTGTGTCCCCACATATATCATATATACCCCTCACACCACAACTGACCACACTGTGCCCAAATATATATCATATGTACCCCTCACACCACAACTGACCACACTGTGCCCCCACATATATCATATATACCCCTCACACCACAACTGACCACACTGTGCCACCACATATATCATATATACCCCTCACACCACAACTGACCACACTGTGCCCCACATATATCATATACACTCCTCACACCACAACTGCCCACACTGTGCCCCACATATATCATATACACTCCTCACACCACAACTGCCCACACTGTGCCCCACATATATCATATAGACTCCTCACACCACAACTGCCCACACTGTGTCCCCACATATATCATATATACCCCTCACACCACAACTGACCACACTGTGCCCCCACATATATCATAAATACCCCTCACACCACAACTGACCACACTGTGCTCCTCACATATATATCATATATACCCCTCACACAACAACTGACCACACTGTGCCCCACATATATCATATAGACTCCTCACACCACAACTGCCCACACTGTGTCCCCACATATATCATATATACCCCTCACACCACAACTGACCACACTGTGCCCAAATATATATCATATGTACCCCTCACACCACAACTGACCACACTGTGCCCAAATATATATCATATGTACCCCTCACACCACAACTGACCACACTGTGCCCAAATATATATCATATATACCCCTCACACCACAACTGACCACACTGTGCCCCACATATATCATATATACCCCTCACACCACAACTGTGCACACTGTGTCCCCACATATATCATATATACCCGTCACACCACAACTGTACACACTGTGTCCCCACATATATCATATATACCCCTCACACCACAACTGACCACACTGTGCCTCCACATATATCATATATACCCCTCACACCACAACTGACCACACTGTGCCACCACATATATCATATATACCCCTCACACCACAACTGCCCACACTGTGCCCCACATATATCATATACACTCCTCACACCACAACTACCCACACTGTACCCCACATATATCATATATACCCCTCACACCACAACTGACCACACTGTGCCCCACATATATCATATACACTCCTCACACCAAAACTGACCACACTGTGCCCCACATATATCATATAGACTCCTCACACCACAACTGCCCACACTGTGTCCCCACATATATCATATATACCCCTCACACCACAACTGACCACACTGTGCCCCCACATATATCATAAATACCCCTCACACCACAACTGACCACACTGTGCTCCTCACATATATATCATATATACCCCTCACACCACAACTGACCACACTGTACCCTCACATATATTATATATACCCCCACGCCACAACTGACCACACTGCGCCCCCACATATATCATATATATCCCTCACACCACAACTGACCACACTGCGCCCCCACATATATCATATATAACCCTCACACCACAACTGACCACACTGTGCCCCACATATATCATATATACCCCTCACACCACAACTGTACACACTGTGTCCCCACATATATCATATATACCCCTCACACCACAACTGACCACACTGTGTCCCCACATATATGATATATACCCCTCACACAACAACTGACCACACTGTGCCCCACATATATCATATAGACTCCTCACACCACAACTGCCCACACTGTGTCCCCACATATATCATATATACCCCTCACACCACAACTGACCACACTGTGCCCAAATATATATCATATGTACCCCTCACACCACAACTGACCACACTGTGCCCCCACATATATCATATATACCCCTCACACCACAACTGACCACACTGTGCCCCACATATATCATATACACTCCTCACACCAAAACTGACCACACTGTGCCCCACATATATCATATAGACTCCTCACACCACAACTGCCCACACTGTGTCCCCACATATATCATATATACCCCTCACACCACAACTGACCACACTGTGCCCCCACATATATCATAAATACCCCTCACACCACAACTGACCACACTGTGCTCCTCACATATATATCATATATACCCCTCACACCACAACTGACCACACTGTACCCTCACATATATTATATATACCCCCACGCCACAACTGACCACACTGTGCCCCACATATATAATATATACCCCTCACACAACAACTGACCACACTGTGCCCCACATATATCATATAGACTCCTCACACCACAACTGCCCACACTGTGTCCCCACATATATCATATATACCCCTCACACCACAACTGACCACACTGTGTCCCCACATATATCATATATACCCCTCACACCACAACTGTCCACACTGTGTCCCCACATATATCATATACACTCCTCACACCAAAACTGACCACACTGTGCCCCCACATATATCATATATACCCCTCACACCACAACTGACCACACTGTGCCCTAGGATAAATTATGAACCCAGTAATGCAAGTGATCAAAGGCCGTACAGATTTCAAAAAGGTAGCAAAGAAAACATCAGCTCATCCCGCAAAAATGCACATCTTTACACAGTCCCGTACACCCAGAGGTCGCACTAAGATATTTCTAGAAGGGTAATATTACTCCTCTTACTACTTTTGAGGAGTATATTTGGCCGGGGAGGAGTATGAAATTTTCAGTAATACATATATATATAACTCATGGCGGTATAGAATGGTGATAGATGCTAATTATATAATCATGTGTCAGTGTCTTCTGTGATTAAATTGAGGCAGTTGTAGTGATGTTACATTATGCATTGCCCAGACTGGAGCTGACGCCACCAACCCCCCCCCCCCAACCAGACTGCGACTGCAGCCACCAAAACCTCCCACCACCAACCTGTGACTGCAGCCACCAAAACCTCCCACCACCAACCTGTGACTGCAGCCACCAAAACCTCCCACCACCAACCTGTGACTGCAGCCACCAAAACCTCCCACCACCAACCTGTGACTGCAGCCACCAAAACCTCCCACCACCAACCTGTGACTGCAGCCACCAAAACCTCCCACCACCAACCTGTGACTGCAGCCACCGAAACCTCCCACCACCAAACTGTGACTGCAGCCACCAAAACCTCCCACCACCAAACTGTGACTGCAGCCACCAAAACCTCCCACCACCAAACTGTGACTGCAGCCACCAAAACCTCCCACCACCAAACTGTGACTGCAGCCACCAAAACCTCCCACCACCAAACTGTGGCTAACGCCACTGACACCAAACACCAAGACTGCAGCCGACGCCGCCGAACCCCAGTGGCCAGCTGATACTGCACATCCATGATGGTTGCTTTGTAAAAAGCTTTTTTTTTTTTTTTTAAAGAAATTTTATTTCATTTTTTTTTTTGTGTGTGGGGGGGGGGCGTTTTTTCATTATTGTCATTTTTTGCCACCTGTGCACCCGCCAGACATGCAGCCCCACGTAACACACACCTCATGCCACCTCAGCACCCGCCAGACATGCAGCCCCACGTAACACACACCTCATGCCACCTCAGCACCCGCCAGACATGCAGCCCCACGTAACACACACCTCATGCCACCTCAGCACCCGCCAGACATGCAGCCCCATGTAACACACACCTCATGCCACCTCAGCACCCGCCAGACATGCAGCCCCACGTAACACACACCTCATGCCACCTCAGCACCCGCCAGACATGCAGCCCTACGTAACACACACCTCATGCCACCTCAGCACCCGCCAGACACACACCTCATGCCACCTCAGCACCCGCCAGACATGCAGCCCTACGTAACACACACCTCATGCCACCTCAGCACCCGCCAGACATGCAGCCCCACGTAACACACACCTCATGCCACCTCAGCACCCGCCAGACATGCAGCCCTACGTAACACACACCTCATGCCACCTCAGCACCCGCCAGACATGCACCCCCACGTAACACACACCTCATGCCACCTCAGCACCCGCCAGACATGCAGCCCCACGTAACACACACCTAATGCCACCTCAGCACCCGCCAGACATGCAGCCCCACGTAACACACACCTCATGCCACCTCAGCACCCGCTAGACATGCAGCCCTACGTAACACACACCTCATGCCACCTGAGCACCCGCCAGACATGCAGCCCCACGTAACACACACCTCATGCCACCTGAGCACCCGCCAGACATGCAGCCCCACGTAACACACACCTCATGCCACCTCAGCCCCCGCCAGACATGCAGCCCCACGTAACACACACCTAATGCCACCTGAGCACCCACCAGACATGCAGCCCTACGTAACACACACCTCATGCCACCTCAGCACCCGCCAGACATGCAGCCCTACGTAACACACACCTCATGCCACCTCAGCACCCGCCAGACATGCAGCCCTACGTAACACACACCTCATGCCACCTGAGCACCCGCCAGACATGCAGCCCCACGTAACACACACCTCATGCCACCTGAGCACCCGCCAGACATGCAGCCCCACGTAACACACACCTCATGCCACCTCAGCCCCCGCCAGACATGCAGCCCCACGTAACACACACCTAATGCCACCTGAGCACCCACCAGACATGCAGCCCTACGTAACACACACCTCATGCCACCTCAGCACCCGCCAGACATGCAGCCCTACGTAACACACACCTCATGCCACCTCAGCACCCGCCAGACATGCAGCCCCACGTAACACACACCTCATGCCACCTGAGCACCCGCCAGACATGCAGCCCCACGTAACACACACCTAATGCCACCTGAGCACCCACCAGACATGCAGCCCTACGTAACACACACCTCATGCCACCTCAGCACCCGCCAGACATGCAGCCCTACGTAACACACACCTCATGCCACCTCAGCACCCGCCAGACATGCAGCCCCACGTAACACACACCTCATGCCACCTGAGCACCCGCCAGACATGCAGCCCCACGTAACACACACCTCATGCCACCTCAGCACCCGCCAGACATGCAGCCCCACTTAACACAGACCTAATGCCACCTGAGCACCCACCAGACATGCAGCCCCATGTCAGATACAGGTGTTCCCTGACCTTACTACAGCCATCCTATCCCCTCCTGTGAAGCCCCCTCACCTCCACACACATGTTTGCACACAGTCCCCCTACCAGTTCTTCTTGCAGGCAGCCATTACTGCTCCACTTCCTGCACTGTGAGGAGACTGTGTATAAAGCCACGCCCCTTTCCCGGAGGCCCCGCCCCCTCCCGTGACATCACCGCTGCACGGAGGAGCTCCAGTAGGATGTAGTGTGAGCTGAGCGGTGCCGGCCTGCGCGCTGTACACCTTACCTGTGCGCTCCGGACCCTCAGCTCACAGGCAGCGGCGCTTCACTGCCTCTGTGTGTCACTAGTACCCGCATCAGTTAAAGGATGTGGGTACTATTGATTAAAGTTGTAGGAAGTCCGAGGAGGGGGAGAGGAGACCGGCCCCAGACAGAGGAGATCGGCCCTGTCCAGCCAGAAACCGACCGGCCCACCGGGAGAATTCCCGGTGAGTACAATGGCCAGTCCGCCCCTGCCGATGGGTGACGGAGTCACAACTTGGGGTATGTGCCTCATAGTTGTCCTGTCAACTTTGAGAAAAATTCCTACAGACACTTCAATCATGGACGCCAAATGGGTTTGATTTTGCTCCTATAATCCATATGCATGTCTTCTATAGGGGAAATGATAATGAACTCCACCATGGTTGTGAGTCCTCCGGTTCTCCATGCTCTTCAGTGCGGTAAAGTCAGTGCCTGTGTTCCTATAACGGAGGGTGGACTGGTGGGAAGTATCCTCCACTACCTACCTGAGCACATGGGGATCATCATAGGTAAGGTATTCTAGGAAAGAGATTGGGTTCTCACTTATATCCACATATACGACTCATAGTTGTGAAGTCCAAATGTCTTCAATTCTTGTCTTACACAAGGGTGACCACCTCTCCATCCGCTTTGTGCGCATCTACCGCTTTATTCACAGGAGGTCACAAGGAGGGTCAAAAGTTTGATCTGAGAATCTGGTGGCCTCCATTTTCAATAGATGGCTGGCCAAACACTATCGATAGGTTTGGCCAGCCATCTAATGAGTATGGAGGCCTCCAGTTTCTTAGAACAAGCTTTTGACTCCTGTCTTGTGACCAATGTGAATGAAAAAGTAAGTACCGGAATGTGACCACTTCTCCATCCATCTTGTACGCAAAACAAGGATCTAAAACACTTGATTCTAACATCTAATGTGTATTGTCTTGAATGTAGGAGTCATCTCATTAACCGTAATACATTGTACCGATTGGATCCCAGATGCTCTCTGTTGGAAGGTCCCAGCTATTGTCTCCTGGTTGTACAAGGAAGGAGAACTTTCTGAGGAAGAACTGGTCTATCACTTCAACTGTGGACTAGGAGCGGTCCTGATCGCTCAGAAGAACGAGGCCCAGAAGACCCTGGCCGAGATTCAGCATGAAGAAGAGGCATGGATGATCGGTTCAGTACTCCAGCGGCATGAAGGCCAGTATTTCTCCACTTTCCCTACTTACGTGATGGTAAAAATCCATTACATACATCTGTACTCGCTATGTAATTTCCGTTGCTCAACCTAACTGGATGAATTTTCCAATATATGGCCTAGTTCACAAATTTTATTGTGAAGGTGTTAGACTGTATGACAGTGACCCCATCCACCTCGAGGTGGATCGGTGGATGTGATGAGGATGTTACTAGAAGTGTAGAAGTTTCAGGCAAAAATTAAAAGGCACCGCCATTCCTTAGGTCTACACTACGCTATGAGGATCCTCACTTTATCAGGAATTTTGGTAATATTTTAGGGTAGAATTATTGTGTTTTCAGTTAAATTTTTTAATTCACAGATTTGCCTCATGTACAAGTGAGAAACTTTTTGGAAGCTCTAAAACTGAACAGTTTTCAGCTATTGAAAAACGTCATCTTACACAAAGCACCCGCAAAAATCTCAAAGGCGGCCGTGCTGATATCCACCGCAGGTACACAGCGCGTGATCAGGTTATTTTATAAAGCTGCAGCATGGGGCATTAATGGGGGGAAGGGAGCTGCTGCATGGGGCATTACATTACTGGGGGGAGGCTGCTGCGTTATATATAAAAGATATACATACGATATAGCCTCATTAAATATGCTGCCCCCCCCCCCAGCTTACCATATAGAGCAAACACATGCTCATTGTGCATGTATATAAAGGAGTCCAGAGGAGTGTCTGAGCACCATTAGGTCTATATGGTTATATATAAAAGAGTCACATGATGTTTGTATATGCAAAGATTCTAAAATATTCTCCAACTTTTAAAGGTCCTAAATTGAAGCTTGTGATGGACACGATTAGACAGCTGGGCAGCTGTGTGCGCTTGTCTCTAGTAATCTCTAATAAGAGCGCGGTGGAGGAACTCAAGAAGGCTGCCGGAGCGGGGATCCCCACACGGGTAGGTGCAATGGAAATGGCCGAGTACTGAGAGTTCAGGTAGGGGTTAACATGTTCTGATCCAAGTGTTCGGTTCCAAACAGACTATCATCTACTTGTGTTTGCCCTTTGGTAACCTTACATCTACATTGAGTTAACATCAACACAATTTACGCGCCGTGTGTGAACGCAGCCAGAAGGGACAAATGGGCAAGAATATGTAACCTTTGGCTTTTGCCCATTTCTGGCAGAAACAACAGAAATTAAATGTTGTTCTGAAGAGAAAGCCTTTCATTTAGTATCAGCCATGTATTGAAGGAGATCTTCATCCTTAATGTTAGTCCTTGACAGCTCCTTTAAAATGGACATTTAAACCAGATTTTACCCCTTTAAGGGTAATGAAAATATATTTTCTGTTTACCTATAGAAAAAAAAATATTCTCCAAAGTCAAGCGAAAATGAGCAGAGAAGAGGTATATTTTACCCAAGATGAGTCACTTTTAAAAGCTGCATGGGCATCTACAAACATTCTGCTGGTGTCATATTAAAGATAAGAATCTTATCTTTAGGTGTATTAGGCTTGTGGAGATACAGGCATTATCTGTAGCTCACAAAACCAAATGTGACTTTTTACAACCAATTTACATTTCACTTCAAAGTTGATTCTCTGGGTGATGCATCTCAGATAAAATATGCTTCTCTGCTTATTATCAAGATTTTTTTTTTTTTTTTTATAGTTAAACTATAGCTATAAAACATAAAAGAAGGAATTGTAGAAAAGTACATTTCATCCCCTTAGGGGACTGTTTGTTCAATCGGTAAAAAGGGTGACTGGCCACATATGTCTGTCCAGTATATGGTCTATGATTGGTTCCAGTGTTTGCTTACTGCTGGTGCAATGTCTAGTGTTCTAGATTAAGTAACTCTCGTCTCCGTTCATGGCAGGTCATCGATCACACAATGTTTGGATGTCATTCAGAATTTGAGCGCGTGATCTGCAAAGTGTTAGAGGAATTCTCCATCGATCTGATCTGCATTGCTGGGTTTGGACGGATATTATCAGGGCAATTCCCGATGAGATGGAGAGGTAATGACAAGCAAATGTGTAGCTTTATCCTTACGCTCAATAAATGGGCCAAAATTAGGGCAACCTATAAGATGTAAAAGGACAATCAGTGATTGTTATATTTCCATATTTAGGGAAAATCCTGAAGTTGTACTCCTCACTTTTCCCATCAATGAAAATTGACAAATCATCAACCACTGGATCAAAAGTCCGGGGCTGCACAATGTGCTTCTTACTTGTAAGTGGTAGATGTTATATTTGATTGCAATTTATGGTCAGCTCATTGTCACATAACTTAATATAATAATAATAATCTTTATTTGTATAGCGCCATCAAATTCTGTAGCGCTTTGGAAGAGATATGTAATAGGTAAATGGCTGAGATTTCACATAAAAGAATAATTATTTTCTAGAAAGTAAGTTTCATCCCCTACTTGAGGGGGCTGCTAGTTTAAATGGGGTAAAACCTGGTGACGGGTTCCCTTTAAGATCCCATTAACCCCATTGCCACAAACTGATGTAACAGTACGTCAGAGAGCAGAAAGGGGTGTACGGAGAGGGCCCACAGGCTGAGCCCTCTCCATACAGACTGGATGTTTGAAGCATCTTGCATTAACAGCACTGATCACAGGTGTTATACCTCTACACATCGCCAGCAGCACATAGGCACAGTCACCTTGGCCGTCACTCCCTATGACATCGTTGGGTAGCGATGGTCATCATAACAGCCTAGAGACTGTACAAAACTCCAGGCATTGTCAATTCTGCAGTTTTGTTACAATGTCCTGGTGGCAGATTGTAACAGATCATCAGCAAATCCAATATATACTGCTTTACTGTAGGCAGTATATTGTAGGATCGATAAGACGCTCTAGTGTTTAAGTACGGTACCCTTCTTTGGGTGTCTAAAGTAAAAAAAAAAATCCATGCCCTTTCCCTAGAAAAATATATAAAAATACATAATAAAGATAAAAATAAATAAAGCACGTTTGGTATTGCCATGTCTCAAAAGTCCTGATCTATCAAAATACAAAAAAACTCTTATTGCCAGCAGTGAACCCCCGTAATGTAAAACATGCAACACAAATTGAGTAAAAAAAAATATATAATAATAATAATCAAAACATCATACTGTCCCCCAAATGATATCAATGTAAATGTCATCACATCGTGAAAAAAACATGGCACCTTACAAAGTATTAAAAATTATTAGCAGCAGAAGATGGCAAAATGAAGACATTTTGTTAAAAAAGGTTTGGAATTTTTTTCAAAACCTATATAAATTTTATATCTCCAAAGAATAAAAGGGGAGGTGTTATTTGGACTGCTCAGTGTACAGTATTTTTCGGACTGTAAGGCGCGCACCATCAATAAATGCCTGCTAAAAAAAAAAAGTCTAGGTTCATATATAAGGCGCACTGGATTATAAAGCGCTCCGGATTATAAGGATGAATGACCAGCAGGTGGCAGACCTGTGCACAGTTCAAGGCAGCTGTTGTCTGTAAGTACGGTTCATATATAAGGCGCACCTTTGATTTCTGAGAAATTCAAAGGATTTTTTGTGCGCCTTATAGTCCGAAAAATACTGTATTTGGAATTTTTATTCCTGCTTCCCAGTAAACAGTGTAGAAAATTTAAAACCGCCACCGGAATGTACCATTTGTTACACATTAAACAAGCCCTTATAAAGCCCTGTACAAGTAAAAATATTTAAAAAAAAATTTTAAGTTATGGATTTTTAAAGAAGGCGAGCAAAAAATGGAAATGCAAAATCAAAAAAAGGGGATCAGCAAGAAAGGATTAAAGGAGCAGGATCGTACAAGTCATGTAAATTGACTGCTTTTGATTGTACAGGACGGCAACATCCCCGGACCGAGCATCCTGCAGGAGACATTCACAGCAGAATCGGAGGGCGCAATGGAAGACGCTGAGGAGAGAGCAGTGGCCAAGGCTCTACACCTGGTGGCCAGTGGTGGGGTCACCTTAGGCCCAGACGGCTGCGTGTCATGGATATCTGGGGACTGGACACACAAATGACACAACAGAGGAATGTGGTGCAGATGGCGCAGTTACCTATAGCAACACAGTAATCCAAAGAGTATAGTTACATTCAAAAAAAAAATTGTGCATTAAAAACACGACATATCATGATATTACAAGTTTATTAAGGGTCTTTAGCAGGACAGAGCCATCGCAAAGACACCGAGTAAGAAAGGGAGATGCACAGAGCAAGATGACAAGTAAAAAAAAAAAAAAAAAAAATTTTCAATAAACACATAACAATGGGGGAGATTTATCAGAAGGGTCTAAGAGCAGAACAGTTCTAACCAATCAGAGCTCAGCTTTCATTTTATAAACAGCTGTGGTGAAATGAAAGCTGAGCTCTGATTGGTTGCCATGAGCAACTAGAACAATTCTGCTCAGACACCTCTAAATCAGAACATATAGATCAGTATAGATTATAACACGCATGTACAATAGTACATATGATCAGCGTTCTGCTTTTGACAAAACAGACCAAATTTGTGTATTTTTTTTTATATCCTGTACTACACAAAACTGTGAGAGAGACTGGATTGTAAAGCGATTCCAACCTGAAGTGCAAAATTTGGTCGAAGCGTTGGGTCATCAAAGACCTTTGGTTCTGAAAGTTTTTTTTTTTTAAAGGAAATGTCCAGTCACAACAAGTTACCCCCATTTACAAGAAAATTGGTATAAAACTTGTTGATTTGTTTGACACCCCCCTCCCCCCATCCCCATGGAAAACATGAAAGTTGTACCCGAAATGAACAGAATAGCATGACCCACATGCGAGTATGGAGTGGCAGTGCGAATGTCTGGCCACTTCATTTTGGGTACCACAGACCACAAATCTCGAGATCTGTGACTACCCCCACAATCAGTGTGTTCTCTCCAATCCTGTGGATAGGGGATACCTTGTTGTGACTGGACAACCCCTTTAAGGTAATGATTAGCCAAAGTAACATTGGAGCAGGACCAATATTAAAGGGGTTGTCAGGTTTGGGGGTCAACAATAGTCACATTCACTGATTGGCTGCCAGAAGGGGTCACAGGGTCAAGTGCAGAAGTCTGTCCACATCATAATACCTAGCTGAAGCGCCAATACTGGATTACATAAGTGAAGGAAGTCTCATGTCTGACAACCCCTTTAAGGATCTGTTCACATCTTGTTTTGAGGCTACTGAGGTGTACGGTGGGCTACGTACAGGTTACACTATGGACCTCTAGCGTGAATACACAAGATATAATCTGGGCCCATACACCTCTGGCAGCCATTATGCCGACTGGTTCTTGCGCCAGATGATTTTGCCGTCTTTCCCTAACTTTGCCGCCCCACTCGCCACCAGCTGCAGCGCCGCGGGAAAGGCCCGATGTTCTGCCGTCTTCACCCTTTCAGATAAGGAGTCCTCAGTATCTCCAAACTCCACGGGTACGGCCTCCTGATAGACGATCGCACCGGCATCAACCTCCTCCTACAGCAAACAACCAAAAATTAATTCTTGTCTGCTCCACATTGTCATATCCTTCTGTTATTCCTCCTGGAAATGTATGAATGCTCTGTCCCTTGCCAATAGCGCAAACATCTCTACTATCACCACAGACAGGACATTGTCAGTGTATATGGCCACACCCCATTGACACAAAATGGCCACACCCACTAGTCATCTTATTAGAAGGTATAAATCCATAGATAATTCATGAAAACCGATCCACGAGACCCGTACTTACCGCCACAAAATGCACGGTACAGCCAGTGACTCTTACGCCCGCCTCCAGCACCAGTTTATGTGCGTGCGCCCCTTTAAATGATGGCAGCAGTGAAGGATGGATATTCAGAATCTTTCCTGGGAGGAAAAGTAAATGTATGGATTCATGGAGATAAATATTATTGCACCTCAATATCAGGTTGTGACCTCAACTCCTGGTTGGCCTTGTGTATGTATTGGGGAAGGGTAGAGGGGGTCTTGTATTTGTCTGTACAGGGATGAGAGCACTTACCGTCCCACTTCCTGACAAAAGGACCAGATAAAATCCGCATGAAGCCGGCTAAACATACAAACTCAATAGAGAAATCCTCAAGGACTTTGTCAACGGCGTTATCAAACTCCTCCCGGCTGCCATATTGTCTGTGATCAATCACCTGCAATAGGGAAGGAATAGGCCATGAGGTGACACAGACTGAGAGGGAATCTGTTAGCAGTTCTAACTATACAAAGCTGCAGACAGTGTCAGGTCTTGTCCCTGGAGAGATTTGGAGATTATAACATTCTGTAAGTTGTTAGTAGCAGAAGGACTGTGAAACATGCAATTTAAAGGAAACCTACCTCTACCGATCTACCTATTAAGGTAGATCCGGTGGTAGGTGCATCTAACGTATGTAAGGATAGCCCTTTTTAGGCTACTCCACGCCCCCGTAGCCTCTTTGATCCTCCAACCCAGAAATCTTCAGCGCACAGCTACAAGGAGCAGTTCTGCGCATGCACAGTAGCTCCGGCTTTGGAGCAGAGATCGCTGGGTAGGAGGATCAAAGAGGCTACTGGGGTGTGGAGTAGCCGCGCCATGTAGCCTCAGCTACAGCTACTCCACGCCCCAGTAGCCTCTAATCAACATAATATGCAAATGTTCTAAAGATTAGAAAAGGTAGAGGGTAGGAAAGGATTAGCCCTAAAAAGGGCTATCCTTACATACCTTAGATGCACCTACCTTAATAGGTAGATCCATAGTGGTAGGTTTCCTTTAATTCCTGGATTGTAGCTGGACTTGAGGCACTGGGGGAGTGTCCTCAGACTACTGTGTTTTTTGATCACTGTGATGCACTGCTCCCTAACTCCTCCCCTCTGCCAAAATATCTCACCAGTAATCTACTATTGCTCTTACTCAAAGCATAAAAGAGAAGCTGTACTGAGATCTCATTCAGTTTCAGCAACAATTCTTGAATATAAATCCATATTTCACAGCCCTGCTGCTACTACTGACATACAAAAATGTCTGATTACACAGATCTCCAGGGAGAAACATGAAAAACCAAATAATGAGATTGCACTCACCTTTGTTGGAATCCCAGCAGCTTCAGCTTTCTGTAGGCCTCCCACCCCGGCTTTATTGGAGATCACCAGGGCAATGTAAGCAGCACTGCCAGGAGACTTGGTGCTTTTTATTAACGCATCAAGATTTGTACCTTGGGAGGAGAGTCAATATCTTGTGTTATAATACTTCATGGCTCACTATACTGGTCAGCAGAACAAAGACTGTACAGCATAAGTAATGTCATGTATGTACACAGTGACTGCACCAGCAGCAGAATAGTGAGTGCAGCTCTGGGGTATAATACAGGATGTAACTCAGGATCAGTACAGGATAAGTAATGTCATGTATGTACACAGTGACTGCACCAGCAGCAGAATAGTGAGTGCAGCTCTGGGGTATAATACAGGATTTAACTCAGGATCAGTACAGGATAAGTAATGTCATGTATGTACACAGTGACTGCTCCAGCAACAGAATAGTGAGTGCAGCTCTGGAGTATAATACAGGATGTAACTCAGGATCAGTACAGGATAAGTAATGTCATGTATGTACACAGTGACTGCTCCAGCAGCAGAATAGTGAGTGCAGCTCTGGGGTATAATACAGGATGTAACTCAGGATCAGTACAGGATAAGTAATGTCATGTATGTACACAGTGACTGCACCAGCAGCAGAATAGTGAGTGCAGCTCTGGAGTATAATACAGGATGTAACTCAGGATCAGTACAGGATAAGTAATGTCATGTATGTACACAGTGACTGCTCCAGCAGCAGAATAGTGAGTGCAGCTCTGGGGTATAATACAGGATGTAACTCAGGATCAGTACAGGATAAGTAATGTCATGTATGTACACAGTGACTGCACCAGCAGCAGAATAGTGAGTGCAGGTCTGGAGTATAATACAGGATGTAACTCAGGATCAGTACAGGATAAGTAATGTCATGTATGTACACAGTGACTGCACCAGCAGCAGAATAGTGAGTGCAGCTCTGGAGTATAATATAGGATGTAACTCAGGATCAGTACAGGATAAGTAATGTCATGTATGTACACAGTGACTGCACCAGCAGCAGAATAGTGAGTGCAGCTCTGGGGTATAATACAGGATGTAACTCAGGATCAGTACAGGATAAGTAATGTCATGTATGTACACAGTGACTGCTCCAGCAGCAGAATAGTGAGTGCAGCTCTGGGGTATAATACAGGATGTAACTCAGGATCAGTACAGGATAAGTAATGTCATGTATGTACACAGTGACTACTCTAGCAGCAGAATAGTGAGTGCAGCTCTGGGGTATAATACAGGATGTAACTCAGGATCAGTACAGGATAAGTAATGTCATGTATGTACACAGTGACTGCACCAGCAGCAGAATAGTGAGTGCAGCTCTGGGGTATAATACAGGATGTAACTCAGGATCAGTACAGGATAAGTAATGTCATGTATGTACACAGTGACTGCTCCAGCAACAGAATAGTGAGTGCAGCTCTGGAGTATAATACAGGATGTAACTCAGGATCAGTACAGGATAAGTAATGTCATGTATGTACACAGTGACTGCTCCAGCAGCAGAATAGTGAGTGCAGCTCTGGGGTATAATACAGGATGTAACTCAGGATCAGTACAGGATAAGTAATGTCATGTATGTACACAGTGACTGCACCAGCAGCAGAATAGTGAGTGCAGCTCTGGAGTATAATACAGGATGTAACTCAGGATCAGTACAGGATAAGTAATGTCATGTATGTACACAGTGACTGCACCAGCAGCAGAATAGTGAGTGCAGCTCTGGAGTATAATATAAGATGTAACTCAGGATCAGTACAGGATAAGTAATGTCATGTATGTACACAGTGACTGCACCACCAGCAGAATAGTGAGTGCAGCTCTGGGGTATAATACAGGATGTAACTCAGGATCAGTACAGGATAAGTAATGTCATGTATGTACACAGTGACTGCACCAGCAGCAGAATAGTGAGTGCAGCTCTGGGGTATAATACAGGATGTAACTCAGGATCAGTACAGGATAAGTAATGTCATGTATGTACACAGTGACTACTCTAGCAGCAGAATAGTGAGTGCAGCTCTGGGGTATAATACAGGATGTAACTCAGGATCAGTACAGGATAAGTAATGTCATGTATGTACACAGTGACTGCACCAGCAGCAGAATAGTGAGTGCAGCTCTGGGGTATAATACAGGATGTAACTCAGGATCAGTACAGGATAAGTAATGTCATGTATGTACACAGTGACTGCTCCAGCAACAGAATAGTGAGTGCAGCTCTGGAGTATAATACAGGATGTAACTCAGGATCAGTACAGGATAAGTAATGTCATGTATGTACACAGTGACTGCTCCAGCAGCAGAATAGTGAGTGCAGCTCTGGGGTATAATACAGGATGTAACTCAGGATCAGTACAGGATAAGTAATGTCATGTATGTACACAGTGACTGCACCAGCAGCAGAATAGTGAGTGCAGCTCTGGGGTATAATACAGGATGTAACTCAGGATCAGTACAGGATAAGTAATGTCATGTATGTACACAGTGACTGCTCCAGCAGCAGAATAGTGAGTGCAGCTCTGGGGTATAATACAGGATGTAACTCAGGATCAGTACAGGATAAGTAATGTCATGTATGTACACAGTGACTCCTCTAGCAGCAGAATAGTGAGTGCAGCTCTGGGGTATAATACAGGATGTAACTCAGGATCAGTACAGGATAAGTAATGTCATGTATGTACACAGTGACTGCTCCAGCAGCAGAATAGTGAGTGCAGCTCTGGGGTATAATACAGGATGTAACTCAGGATCAGTACAGGATAAGTAATGTCATGTATGTACACAGTGACTACTCTAGCAGCAGAATAGTGAGTGCAGCTCTGGGGTATAATACAGGATGTAACTCAGGATCAGTACAGGATAAGTAATGTCATGTATGTACACAGTGACTGCACCAGCAGCAGAATAGTGAGTGCAGCTCTGGGGTATAATACAGGATGTAACTCAGGATCAGTACAGGATAAGTAATGTCATGTATGTACACAGTGACTACTCTAGCAGCAGAATAGTGAGTGCAGCTCTGGGGTATAATACAGGATGTAACTCAGGATCAGTACAGGATAAGTAATGTCATGTATGTACACAGTGACTGCACCAGCAGCAGAATAGTGAGTGCAGCTCTGGGGTATAATACAGGATGTAACTCAGGATCAGTACAGGATAAGTAATGTCATGTATGTACACAGTGACTGCTCCAGCAACAGAATAGTGAGTGCAGCTCTGGAGTATAATACAGGATGTAACTCAGGATCAGTACAGGATAAGTAATGTCATGTATGTACACAGTGACTGCTCCAGCAGCAGAATAGTGAGTGCAGCTCTGGGGTATAATACAGGATGTAACTCAGGATCAGTACAGGATAAGTAATGTCATGTATGTACACAGTGACTGCTCCAGCAGCAGAATAGTGAGTGCAGCTCTGGGGTATAATACAGGATGTAACTCAGGATCAGTACAGGATAAGTAATGTCATGTATGTACACAGTGACTCCTCTAGCAGCAGAATAGTGAGTGCAGCTCTGGGGTATAATACAGGATGTAACTCAGGATCAGTACAGGATAAGTAATGTCATGTATGTACACAGTGACTGCTCCAGCAGCAGAATAGTGAGTGCAGCTCTGGGGTATAATACAGGATGTAACTCAGGATCAGTACAGGATAAGTAATGTCATGTATGTACACAGTGACTGCACCAGCAGCAGAATAGTGAGTGCAGCTCTGGGGTATAATACAGGATGTAACTCAGGATCAGTACAGGATAAGTAATGTCATGTATGTACACAGTGACTGCACCAGCAGCAGAATAGTGAGTGCAGCTCTGGGGTATAATACAGGATGTAACTCAGGATCAGTACAGGATAAGTAATGTCATGTATGTACACAGTGACTACTCTAGCAGCAGAATAGTGAGTGCAGCTCTGGGGTATAATACAGGATGTAACTCAGGATCAGTACAGGATAAGTAATGTCATGTATGTACACAGTGACTGCTCCAGCAGCAGAATAGTGAGTGCAGCTCTGGGGTATAATACAGGATGTAACTCAGGATCAGTACAGGATAAGTAATGTCATGTATGTACACAGTGACTGCACCAGCAGCAGAATAGTGAGTGCAGCTCTGGGGTATAATACAGGATGTAACTCAGGATCAGTACAGGATAAGTAATGTCATGTATGTACACAGTGACTGCTCCAGCAACAGAATAGTGAGTGCAGCTCTGGGGTATAATACAGGATGTAACTCAGGATCAGTACAGGATAAGTAATGTCATGTATGTACACAGTGACTGCACCAGCAGCAGAATAGTGAGTGCAGCTCTGGGGTATAATACAGGATGTAACTCAGGATCAGTACAGGATAAGTAATGTCATGTATGTACACAGTGACTGCTCCAGCAGCAGAATAGTGAGTGCAGCTCTGGGGTATAATAC
The DNA here is from genome assembly GCF_040894005.1 of Engystomops pustulosus. Taxonomy (NCBI): domain Eukaryota; kingdom Metazoa; phylum Chordata; class Amphibia; order Anura; family Leptodactylidae; genus Engystomops; species Engystomops pustulosus. The sequence goes on from NC_092412.1 coordinate 245,981,403, forward strand.
AGGATGTAACTCAGGATCAGTACAGGATAAGTAATGTCATGTATGTACACAGTGACTGCACCAGCAGCAGAATAGTGAGTGCAGCTCTGGGGTATAATACAGGATGTAACTCAGGATCAGTACAGGATAAGTAATGTCATGTATGTACACAGTGACTGCTCCAGCAACAGAATAGTGAGTGCAGCTCTGGAGTATAATACAGGATGTAACTCAGGATCAGTACAGGATAAGTAATGTCATGTATGTACACAGTGACTGCTCCAGCAGCAGAATAGTGAGTGCAGCTCTGGGGTATAATACAGGATGTAACTCAGGATCAGTACAGGATAAGTAATGTCATGTATGTACACAGTGACTGCACCAGCAGCAGAATAGTGAGTGCAGCTCTGGGGTATAATACAGGATGTAACTCAGGATCAGTACAGGATAAGTAATGTCATGTATGTACACAGTGACTGCTCCAGCAGCAGAATAGTGAGTGCAGCTCTGGGGTATAATACAGGATGTAACTCAGGATCAGTACAGGATAAGTAATGTCATGTATGTACACAGTGACTCCTCTAGCAGCAGAATAGTGAGTGCAGCTCTGGGGTATAATACAGGATGTAACTCAGGATCAGTACAGGATAAGTAATGTCATGTATGTACACAGTGACTGCACCAGCAGCAGAATAGTGAGTGCAGCTCTGGGGTATAATACAGGATGTAACTCAGGATCAGTACAGGATAAGTAATGTCATGTATGTACACAGTGACTGCTCCAGCAACAGAATAGTGAGTGCAGCTCTGGAGTATAATACAGGATGTAACTCAGGATCAGTACAGGATAAGTAATGTCATGTATGTACACAGTGACTGCTCCAGCAGCAGAATAGTGAGTGCAGCTCTGGGGTATAATACAGGATGTAACTCAGGATCAGTACAGGATAAGTAATGTCATGTATGTACACAGTGACTGCTCCAGCAGCAGAATAGTGAGTGCAGCTCTGGGGTATAATACAGGATGTAACTCAGGATCAGTACAGGATAAGTAATGTCATGTATGTACACAGTGACTCCTCTAGCAGCAGAATAGTGAGTGCAGCTCTGGGGTATAATACAGGATGTAACTCAGGATCAGTACAGGATAAGTAATGTCATGTATGTACACAGTGACTGCTCCAGCAGCAGAATAGTGAGTGCAGCTCTGGGGTATAATACAGGATGTAACTCAGGATCAGTACAGGATAAGTAATGTCATGTATGTACACAGTGACTCCTCTAGCAGCAGAATAGTGAGTGCAGCTCTGGGGTATAATACAGGATGTAACTCAGGATCAGTACAGGATAAGTAATGTCATGTATGTACACAGTGACTCCTCTAGCAGCAGAATAGTGAGTGCAGCTCTGGGGTATAATACAGGATGTAACTCAGGATCAGTACAGGATAAGTAATGTCATGTATGTACACAGTGACTGCACCAGCAGCAGAATAGTGAGTGCAGCTCTGGGGTATAATACAGGATGTAACTCAGGATCAGTACAGGATAAGTAATGTCATGTATGTACACAGTGACTGCTCCAGCAACAGAATAGTGAGTGCAGCTCTGGAGTATAATACAGGATGTAACTCAGGATCAGTACAGGATAAGTAATGTCATGTATGTACACAGTGACTGCACCAGCAGCAGAATAGTGAGTGCAGCTCTGGAGTATAATACAGGATGTAACTCAGGATCAGTACAGGATAAGTAATGTCATGTATGTACACAGTGACTGCACCAGCAGCAGAATAGTGAGTGCAGCTCTGGAGTATAATATAGGATGTAACTCAGGATCAGTACAGGATAAGTAATGTCATGTATGTACACAGTGACTGCACCACCAGCAGAATAGTGAGTGCAGCTCTGGAGTATAATACAGGATGTAACTCAGGGTCAGTACAGGATAAGTAACATCATGTATGTACACAGTGACTGCACCAGCAGCAGAATAGTGAGTACAGCTCTGGAGTATAATACAGGATGTAACTCAGGATCAGTACAGGATAAGTAATGTCATGTATGTACACAGTGACTGCTCCAGCAGCAGAATAGTGAGTGCAGCTCTGGGGTATAATACAGGATGTAACTCAGGATCAGTACAGGATAAGTAATGTCATGTATGTACACAGTGACTCCTCTAGCAGCAGAATAGTGAGTGCAGCTCTGGACTTGTACATAGTATACCATCATTAGTGGGTAGTAGAGAAGTTCTTACCTGTCCCGGAGATGAGTACTGCCACTCTCACTCCCCCCGGCACAGCAGGGTTCTCTCCATCACACGCTGCTGTAGACATGTATTGCTGCGGCCGTGCCTCGGTCCTGTGCAGAGCAGCAGTCACATTCTTTACTTCCACACTTTCAGAGCCTGGGGGAAGGTAACAAATTATTATATTATCTAATTTTGGCAAAAGTTTGCTACTACCAAAACCTGGTGGATATTCAGACCTGTCTGGCGCGGGGTCACTTCTCCAATCACCCAGGCATCTTCTACGGCTTGGATTTCCTTCAGAACATCCTGTGCTTGCGTCTTCTCCACCACAAGTACAGCCCCGATTCCACAATTAAAGGTGCGACACATCTCCTCTTCCGACAGGCCGCCTTCTTTCTGGAGCCAAGAGAATATTCCTGGCATCTTCCAGCACAAGGCATCTAAAAATAAATTCTTGTTCTATTGTTACCGTCAGTCACAAACCCTCCATTAATGGCATAAACATTGGTCTGGGGTCTCCCACTCATGACCCCTAAACATAGTCGTGCTGCCCCTTAAAGGAGAAGTTAGGAGTCGGTTGCCCGAAATCTCACCTAAAGTGACTCCCAGTGATGGGGGCAGGACCCTGGGAATGTTCTCCAGGAGACCACCGCCAGTGATGTGAGCGTATGCCTTCACATAACCAGACTTAAGAACGGGCAGGAGGGTCTTGCTGTAGATCTTGGTAGGAGTCAGTAAAAGTTCCCCTGTAAGAAAAGACAAAAGAAAAAGTTAAAATATTTTGATACTGCATCATGTTGTATAGAAATGCACTTTGTTTGAGACACTTTGTGACCATTGTGCCATTTCTGAAATATTCCCAGTTTAATCCGTATGCTAATGAGTTAGTTGGTGTACTCAAACGTGTCCTAAGCACCCGGACCGCAGCTATTCCTGCCTAATTCTCATTCATGTCCTCAGAACCCAATGCTTCTCACAAGAGACATCTGCTGCGTATCTGATGAAAGAAGTGTGGTCCAGGGGGTGCTCTGGGTGCCGAGGACACGCTTGGGTGCGCCAACTGCCTTATTAGCATACAGATTATATTGGGAATTGCTTAGAAATGGCATAAAGAACAGAAATAATGAAGGTATTTCTGAGATCACAGTGCACTGCTCTACAACATGCTGCCGGCGGATTATAATACTCAGAGGAGGGATTGGTAGGTTAACTTTTCTCCTCCTACATGCACACTTGAAAGAGTCAAGCATGCATCGGTTTGTGGGGAGTTACAGGTTATCAGGAGGGAACAAATGATCGCCTGATCATCATCTAAGCTAAGGTGTATGACCCGCCTAGGGAAAACATGGATCATATTTGATTCATTAGAATCCCTGTTATCACTCCCCAATTCAATGGTTAGAAGTTTCAAAAAAATTCCTCACCAAATGTCCCATTCCCACATCCGACTGGAGCTGGAGATGACAATTCCAGCGAAGACTTTTCAAGAACTTTCCGGACCAGACTGAAGCCATTGCTGTGAACCCCAGAGGAAGAGACACCGATGACCAGGTCACCTGCAGAAATCTTCTCCAGAAGAGGCAGCATGCAGGCTCGCTCTACTGCGCCCACAGCAAAGCCGGCTAAGTCATACTCCCCGGGGGCGTACATGCCCGGCATCTCTGCCGTCTCACCACCTGACAACATGAAGTGTAATAGTGAGACCTGATACATTGTTTTTCCCTAACCTCAACCAGAGCGGTGAGACCCCCACAGATCACAAGGGTTCCTCACCAACTATTGGAGGGGTAGGTCGAGCATGCCTACTGCCACTCCCATGTACTGCTATGGAAGTGCTGTTGTGATCTATGGGGTTACCACCGATCAGATTGATTATCTGTAGGATAGGAGATAACAAACATGGCAGAGTCCCTTTAAGGGAAGTTGTTGACCCACGAGGTATCACTACTGGAGAGCTAAAAATTACAGAGGAAATAATCAAATGATAAACCTGAGAGCTATACCTAGCAGAGCACATCCAGCCATCTGACAGGCTTTGGCGATACCAGAGACCACGGATTCAGCCACCGACACATCCAAGGCGCCACAGCCAAAATAGTCCAAGAAAAACAGAGGCTCCGCCCCCTGAGCCAAGATGTCGTTGACGCACATCGCCACCAGGTCCTGACCGATGGAGTCATGCTTGTTACAAGCCTGAGCGATCTATGGAGAGAATAGGACTTGGTGGAAACTGGGCGCCCCCCGGCATCAGCGTCCCCCATGGCGCCCCCGGCATCAGCGTCCCCCATGGCGCCCCCGGCATCAGCGTCCCCCATGGCGCAGGTAAGAAATTGATCTTCTAGCTTTCTGTAGGATTGTTCTATCATTGTTTGCTTCAGGGATTACAAATTGTGCCCAGCTCTGGGCCACCAGACCCAACGGATAGAAGCAACACTTCCTTAGAGAATCCCATAACTCACCTTCAGCTTAGTTCCTACACCGTCAGTACCAGATACCAGGATTGGGTCTATAAATCCAGCAGCTTTAAGATCAAACAAACCCGCGAAACCTCCGAGCTCTGCATTACAACCTGTAGGGAGCAGCCAAACAGCAATGCACACAATGAATATACAGACTTTCTCCCTTCTATTTGAAGGAAAGCCACTTTGCATACTTTTTCACATGATGCACAGATCTATTCACTGCGTTATCCCTAATCAACCCCCTTAATACTTAAGGCCTCTCAAATTTCCATTTAAAAGATCTAAAATTTGAGTCCAATCACTGCCTAGGCGCCTACCATATGATAGCTTTTTGTTTTTTTTAACTCAACAGTTGCATGTGACAAGTACAGCATCCCTCTGCTTGCAATTTATATAATGAAAGGAGGTAACTCCCATCATTGTTTGGAGCAGCTATACACTGCCCTGTACTCATTTCATATGGATAAGTGTCAATCGACTTCACTTTAAAGGAAACCCTCCACTTCCGATGGTGGTTAGAAGCCGCAAATGCCGTGCACCAGCACAGGGTGAGCTGGTGCTGGCGCTTATTTTCGTTATGTTTTTAAACCGATATAAAGCGTTTAAACGCTTTAATCTTCATATACAAGTACCTTTTTGCACCGTGGTCCGCACTTGGCGCACCATGCGCGCGACCACTTCATATTCAGGCGCGCGAATGGTGCGCCAAGCGCGTACTACCGTGCCGTGCAGCCACTTCGTATATAAAGATTAATAAAGCGTTTCAACGCTATATAATCGTTTTAAAAACATAACGAAAATAAGCGCCAGCACCAGCTCACCCTGAGCAATCAGAATTGGTGGGTTTCCTTTAAAGCGAACAAGCCGCAAGGAATGTTCTTTATGGCTGGTGATAGGTTCCAATAGCCTATGCTTTGCTGATTTTACGAATCCCTTCAATATTTTGGATACTGCCGTTACTTTATAAAAATTTATTTCACTTTACCTGGCCAGCAGTGTGTTTGGCTAGTACCAGCTGAACAGCTGTGCGCCTGTGTCTCAAATTCCTGTACACTTACTCAGCTCTCTCCCCCCTCCATGCTATGTGCATTGAGCAGGCAGACGAGGGGGGTGGTGTGAAGTAGAACAAGAATGCATGAGGAGACAAACACAGGCTGCAGCTACCCCCCCCCCCCCACCTTCCGCTGGGACTCACCACATATTGCAGGCAGGGAGCCAGGTAATGTGTAAAAGTTTTATAAAGTGCTGAAATGTTTCAGAATGATAACAAAGGCATTTTTAAAATTAGAATAGCATAGGCTATTGGAACCTGTCACCAGCTAAAAAGGACATTCCTGGTGACAAGTTCACTTTAAAATAATTATGATCCCTGTGGATGGGTGACCATTGTTCATGTTACTTATTGTACCTGGTCGAGCTGTGGCTGCAGCAAATGGCTTAATTTTCCGCACTAGGGAGTTTCCAGCCTCAATATCCACACCACTGTCCTTGTAGGTGAGATGTCTGTAAGAACGCAGAGCACAAATGCAAAGTCACTCCGTATAGTAACGATCTGTATATAGTTGTATCACTTGCTCTCTAATCACACAGAGGAAAATGTATACAAGACTTAAAATAATGACGTCCTATCCCAAGAGGATACATGATGTGATTGATAGTGGTGGCCCTGGGGGAAGGGGGTGTCACACCTGAGCAAAAATATTAAGACCCCCTTCACTAACACTGATATAAATCAGTTTTACGGACCATATGATGGTCGCACTTCACACACTGAATAATTCTCTCATCATATTCTGCAGCAGATTTTTTTTTTTTGTCATGTGAACATTGCCTTAACCTTTTTGCAAGCAATGTTTATTAATCGCAATATTTAATGTTTAATTAATTTAACATAATTATGCGCAGTAGCATGGAAATGAATGCGATTTTGAGATTCTGTATAAGGCTACATTCAGACGGCCGTATGGGGGACGTATGTACGCCCCCCATAGGCCGGCAATGGGCGCGCGGCACCGTATGGAGTGGTGCGGTGTGGTGTGGTGCAGCACCGTACCGTTGCTGTGAAAAGATAGGACATGTCCTATCTTTTCTTGGCATACGGCACAGTGCGACATATATCCCTATGGAGAAGGGCGGGGGTGAGCATCCCTGGCGCCGACGTGTGCCTGAATGAAGCCTAACCCTACGGTATCAAAGAGTCTATTTTGTAGAAGCTCTTTCTCAGCTCAGCCACTTGCCTTAATCAGCTGGATCCCGTTGATTTGGCCGAGGCTCCAGTCCAGACTGCCTGGATCACAGCCAAAACGATGACCTGAGTGAAGTTGTCCCCCCCCCCACCTTGTACAGATCAAACAAAATTGGTGTCAAACGTTTGTGCAGCAAAAATTTTCGTTTGTGCCGCTATTGTTTTTAAGATTTTAATGAAAGTTTCCAGAGGTCAACCAGCCCCCCCTCACATTGCCCAAACCAAACAAAGCTGGTGCCAATCAATTCTGCTACGTTTATGCTGGTTTGTGCTGCTTTTGTTTTGACTATATGAACAAAAATTTAAAAGGTCAAAAGTTCAAGCAGCCCCCCCCCCATTAACCGAATCGAACAAAACTGGTGTCAAACGTTAGTGATACGTTTGTGCAGCTATCATTTTTAATATATTCACACTTTTTTCCAGAGGTCAGAGTTCATTTCTTCCAAAGTACAATGTGTTTGCTAGCTCCCCCTGGTGATCAAACCAGGGAAGTGTCACTAGGTTTTTATTTTTTAGCAGTTCATCCTAAACACCTTTAACTTATGTAAACACCTGAACATACCTTAAAAATTATAGCGGCACAAATGAAAATTTTTGATGCACAAACCAGCACAAACGTAGCACTAACGTTTGACACCAGTTTTGTTTGATTCGGTTAATGTCGGGGGGGGGGGGGGGGTAGTTGAACTTTTGACCTTGAAATTTTTTGTTCACTTATTTAAAACAAAAAGCAGCACAAACATAAATTTGAGCAGCACAAATGTAGCAGAATTGTTTGGCACCAGTTTGGTTCGAGCAAACTTTTATTAATATCTTAAAAACGATAGTGGCACAAACGAAAATTTCTGCTGCACAAACGTTTGACACCAATTTTGTTTGATTTGAACAAGGGGGGGGGGGGGGGGGCAACTTTACTCAGGTAAAACGATGTAAACGAGTTGAAAAGATTTAAAGGTCCCAGCTCAGTGCAAATTAAAAACTTTATTAGAACATATTAAAATACAGCGACATGACTATCTGTACTAAACAGCTGACGCGTTTCGGGCAAGAGCATGTGATTTCTGCTTTTTGATTTTTATTTTGAATGGAGCTGGGACCTTAAATCTTTTCAACACTTCTACCATCAAAGATGATGCACCTTAGTAACTGATCATCAGGGTCACAGAAGAAAAGGCAAAGAAATCATCACATCACCATAGAATTGGTGTAAAGAAACAACTTGGGTCCAAGCACAAAACCAGTTTCAGCACCCGAATGCAATGGTTGTTTTAAAGCTCTGGTCTAATTCGGATGAGATGTGACCTCTCTGTAAGGTAGGTTTCTTGAATACTATACTATAGTAGTCAGTTAAACCAAGGGGGAGGGGCTCAATTCAAAGAGCCAAGAGCATAGCAGTGTGAGGGCACTTCTGGGCTATAAATCCAGCCTTTGGTGTTCACATTATTTTGCCACCCACCTGTCTCACAGTTCGTACCAAAATTGATGAGATCTACCGAGGCTGAAACACATCGTTCAGAGGAGATGATGTGGTTTATTTTTAAGCACTTAAAGAAGTTGTACCAAGTTCAATTGTTATCAGGGGGGGGGATAACAATCTGAATGGTCGGCGTTTTGACTGCTTTGAGCGGTTGTGACCAACTAATGGATAGATAGGCAGGTGGAGAATGCCTACTGCCACTTCATTCAATACTATAGTAAAACATAAGCGCTGTGGTAATTTGTTCTCAGCAATTTCTGACACTCCCAGGCCACGTTCTCACGATGCGTTGCATTATTTTGTACATTGAAGGACGGGGTAAGAAAGTTACATGGTTTATACACTGGAGAACTGTAGATTTGAAGTGTTTTATTGTGAACTGAAAGATACAGATCCGAATCTATACAAAAGTGGTCCAGAGAGGATGAATCTCCATAGTAAAGGTTACCGCTGCTCCTCCTATACACACCTGTGTTGCTTCAGATAAGCAATGGCGTGGAAACCAATGTCCTTTCTATACACAGCGCCAGGAAAGTCTATGGCAGACACTCCTTTGTTGGCCTCTTCCAGAGCAGATAGTAAATCCTTCCCGACGGACGTCACCGTAAGAACGCGCCCCCCGCTGGTGACCACCTTCCCGTCCTTCAGGGTCGTGCCAGCATGGAACACTTCAAGGCCAAGATCTTTAGCCCTGGAAAGCCCTGGAAATTATATTGGTATCAGCAATCACTGAGCAAACTTGTGTGGAAAGAAGATCCACATATATATTTTACCTGTGATTTCCAGGCCCTTGTTATAACTCCCAGGATAGCCTCCACTGGCCATGACCACAGTCACTGCAGCATGGTCCTCCAACCAGACCGGCATGGACCCAGCAAGCCCACCAGCGATAGTGGCCTGGATGACCTCATAGAGGTCGCTCTGAAGCAGCGGCAGAATCACCTTCAAAGTAGAAATTTTGAAGATCTTGAATCAATGGGAATCTATGAAAGCTGTGCAACATGTTATGTATTGTCCATGAAGAGATGTGTAGCCAAACCTTTGTGTATGGTATTAGTAGCAGCAGGACCGCTTCACACATCTTGCAAAATAAATAAATCAGTTTTTCACAGTTCTGCTGTTACTATCACCACACACAAAGGATTTTCCAAGATTCCAGAACACCAAGCCTAGGGTCCCTACATGGGTCCTCCGGGCCAGAGGTGGCAAAGGCCCGGAGATCGCCTCAACATTGGAATCAGTAGTCTTCTTCAAACTCCTGCCCAAACTCTGGAGGGGGAAGTTTTCTGGAAAATCCCTTTAAACATCTTGCGATGTTGAGATAGATTAGATATTATTGTGGTAGGCTAAGTTCACACCTGCATTCAGCAAGTTATTGGTAATGGAAGGTCCATTTAAGTCTATAGTGACCGGGAGGTGAATGGAAGAACTTCCGTTCATTTTACTTATTTCACTCTAAAGTTACTCTTATTTTACTTTAAGTGTGAACCAGGCCTTAGAAGTGAAGCAGTGTAATCCAGACTCAGATCCCATATCAATGAGTCACAATCACAAAGTCCTTTAGTGATCAGAAAACCTTATATCATGTAGGTTTCTAAATTTTTTGGATAAACTTTTGAGGTCATATCCGGAGGATAACCCCCCCCCCTAATATCAGATCAGTGAAAGTCTGGATCTCTTCAGCCATTTTCATCCCAAATTTCCATGGTGCACTAGAGCTAAACTAAACTTCCAAACCCCCCGGTGACTTTCCCTTAGCCTTTGACTATCTATCCTATGTAAAGAAGCTTTGTTACTGTTGAGTCAATTGGCAAAATTTTCCTTGTGTAAACATATTATATATGATATCTATGACCATGTAGGACTTCTATTGAAAGCGAGACAGCTAAACTTTAGGCACGTCTAGGGTCAGAGTCATACAATCTGATATCCTGAACAGGGAAAACCCCTTTAAGAGCAGCAGCCCTCTTAATACAATGGAACACGAGCACAGACTTTTAGGAGACCCCTCAAGACTGACCTGACACTCCGGGTCTCCAAATCTGCAGTTAAACTCCAGCACTTTGGGTCCGTCCTTTGTGAGCATTAACCCGGCGTACAGCACACCTGAATAAACCAGAATCAACAATTGCACCAATATCAAAGAAAATAGAAAAAAAAAAATAATATATATATATATATATATATATATATATATATATATATATATATATATATATATATATATATATATATATACACCAAGAACTAAAATACCCACCAATATACAGGGCTCCTTCTTCTCGGATCCCATCAACGGTTCTCTGCAGTACAGTATCCCCGATCTGGTCCCGTAAATCCTTAGAAATCTGGAATAAGAAAATACATGTCAAATTTCTAGAAAAAAAAAAAAGTCACTTTGCAGCAGCAGTAAAGCAAGCAATTCTCAGGAAAAAAAACGTCACACAATGTAGAAGTTAAAACATAGGAGGTCCATGAAAGTTTATTGGGTTATACCTGAGGGGCAGGACAATAGGCTCCCATTCCTCCAGTGTTGGGGCCTTGGTCTCCATCCATTAGTCTCTTATGATCCTGGGCCGGGGGCATGGGGGCAACAGTGTAGCCATCAGTGAAGCACAGGCACTACAGATACACAAAACCCAGAAGAAGATCGAGGCAGAGATCAGTCATAGATGGGATCAATCATTAAAGAAAATCTGGTACGTACAGACACTTCTTCCCCTTCCAGCAGCTCCTCCACCACTACTGTATCTCCAGCTTCTCCGAATGCCTTGTCCTAAAGACACAAAAAAGCCTAAAATAAGCTTAATACAGGATATTATATATCCCCAGAAACAGTGCAGGCTGCAATACCATCTATGACCTATGGGTGACGGAGGCGCCATTTCAAACTTTTTTTTTTCTTTCAATCACTTTACAAGTATCAAATCTTAAAATATTCTTAAAGGGGGTGCCCAGCTAGTATATTTTTAAGATTCGATTTTCTATGATTCAGAGGCCATCTTTAATAAATAATGTAAGCAAACTGACCCACAACAAAATCAGAGCCGTAACAGACCTGCATGATCTCATTCACAGCTTTACAAGCCTCCTCCTTGTTGCTGGCTACAATCACTCCCTTGCCCGCTGCCAGGCCACTCGCTTTCACTACCAGGGCAGGGAAATCAGCACTGAAAAAAATGTAAAAAAACCTTACTATGTTATGCCTGTATACAACCAGGTATAGACTAATGTCCCAAACTCAATTACTAATTCAGTATATTAATGCACTTCCAGTAGGAATAACAGAGGACCAGGAATACTGTATATTACCTATTTATAAAGTCACAGGCTTCCTTTGGATTAGTGAAGGATTTGTACTTGGCAGTCGGGATCCCATGCCGGATCATAAAGTCTTTGGAAAAACTTTTACTGGCTTCCAGTTGTGCAGCTTTTGCTTTGGGTCCGAAACATCTCAATCCGGCTGCTGTGAGATCATCAACAAGACCTGGAGCAGAAAAGGAAGCAATCGAGGTGTATGGAGGGATAACCAAGAAACAGGAAGTGGGCAGCCATTACACAGGAAGTGCGGCCATATTGGTTGTCACCATGGAAATAGTTCTTGAGAAATTTGTGGGAATTACTCCATCAATGAAAGATTCGCCACCGAGTTCCGAAACAAAGGTGACAACCAGTATAGTGGCGCTTCCTCAAATCGAAAATGGTAACCATATTGTATATATAGACAGCGCCATTACCTGCGGCTAGAGGGGCTTCTGGGCCGACCACCACCAGGGAGATGTCATTACTTTTGCAAAAACTGATAAGTTGATTGTGATCATTGGTTGGGACATCTACAAGAGAAGAAAAGATTATAATTGAGTATTATACCGCCACAGACACTATATTATATAGTAAGGGATATTACACTATAGTAAGGGATAGGAGGAGCTTATCCACGACGCAAAATTGACCCTCATTATGACTTGTCAGGTTGTCATTCCTCCACTTCCATTACACAATTTCCTTAGGGTGCGTTCACACGTGGCGTTTGCGGTTTGTGTTTAGAAACGCAAGGCAAACCACCGTGGGCGGTGCTTGGCCTGATCGCATACGTGTTTCCATAGAAACATATGTGATTGGTAATGAGCACCTAGTGTTTTGCATTGTTAAAATATCAGACACTGGGTGCTGGTTACCAGTCGCATGCGTCTCTATGGACGTCCGTCTACAGGGGTTTACCTTGGATTTCTAAACGCAATCCAAATGCCACGTGTGAACGCAGCTTTAGGCCTAAACCATTACTAGCTAACAACGTCTCCATCCAGTCATATAGGGGATGAAAGCAACCCCGTGGTCGCCTCCATAAAGACAACTCAGAGGGGTAGAGCTCTGGTTATCCTGCTACATTCTTTAGATTTCAATACAGAACCAAAATTGGATCAATGGGAATACAGAACACATTCTCTACAGGAGCTCAGTTTTTGCTTCCTACAACTCCCCCCTTCCATCCCCCTCAGCCAAGATACTTTTATTATCAGTGTGATCGTGTACACAAAGAGTCCTTGAGAATCGATGAGAACTGAGGATTTTACGTAGAAGAACAAAAACAAAGAAAGAAAGATAAATATTCCAGAAATGTATCATTCATAAAAAAAAAAATGAAATGACTTGATTAAATGAATAAATTTTATACAAATTTATATGGCCATGTGTTGTGTCAGATATTGCGGCTCAGCTATTTGGGAAGAAAGTTGCATGCTTTGGGGGCAATTTGGAGCACTAAGCCACACACGGACCTTTATGACCCTTATTGATGGTTTAGCGTGCCCCCCCCAGTATGTATGTGAGATAAAGATATATGGATATACACACACATATACGATAGGCGCCTGTGCTTTGGGACACAATCCTAACAACGTTTTGGAACATTGCTAAGATTTCCAAATATATTTTGGATGGATATTTAGTTAATTCGCATTCATTCACCATGACAAATAGCAGGAAACCAAAATTATCCGATTAGCCTCCATGTGATCCCCACATGATGAAGAGACTCGGATCAGCTGGATACTAAGGTTTCAGTGTAGATTGCTTTAGGGTGGTGGCACATATGGCGTTTTTAGGCCGTTTTTGGTTAGTGCGTTTACAGATCGTAAAAAACGCATACGTTTTTTACAATCTGAAAACGCACTAACTAAAAACGTCCCAAAAACGCCATATGTGTCACCACACTTACACTTATCCTCTGTGCACAGCACCTTATAACTGGAGGGGGCCTGAAGCTGGGACCCCAAATGATATCAAAATATCCCAAACATATGACCAGGACCAAGCCCAGGAGTTAAAGCTGAGATATCAGGACCCAGCCCAGATAGGATTAACCCCATCAGCTGTGCTCAATACATAAGCAAGAAATTCAGCATCACGATAACATTGGGAAGTATCTCTGCACTTACCGGAATTGGAGATCTTTCCGTTGCTGGCGGTGCCTGCATTTCCAGGGGCAACAAGAATGTGCTTTATGTGGGCAGACTGCGCCAGCTTCCAGGCTAAAGCGTGTTCTCTGGCCCCGCTACCGATCACTAGAACTGTTTCAGCCATCTCTGCCTAAAATCACCCAAAAACAGGACAGCCAAGTCACAATGGAGACAAGGGGGTGAATGATAACAAAAGGACAGGTACACAAGAAATTTTGGTTAAAGGAAACCTACCACTTGAAGTGTCAGGTTTAAGATGAAAATACCGAGCACCAGCTCAGGGTGAGGTCAGGATGAGCTGGTGCCGGAGCTTATTTTTGTTAGTGTTTTAAACCGCGGTATTGCGGTAAAACACTTTTTAAACGTTATAGCCGGCGCAGGGAGGTACGCTCTCGGCGCTTAACATGCGCGCGGCTCTCCTTCACTTCCTGTGTAGCCGCGCGCATGGTAAGCGCCGAGCACGTACTTACCTGCGCCGGCTATAACGTTTAAAAGGTGTTTTAAACTGCAATACCGCGGTTTAAAACACTAACAAAAATAAGCTCCGGCACCAGCTCACCCTGAGCTGGTGCTCGGTATTTTCTTCTTAAACCTGCCACTTCAAGTGGTAGGTTTCCTTTAAAAGGGCAGGTAAGGTGTAGGCAGTGGCGTAACTAGGAGAGGCAGGGCCCCATAGCAGACTTCTGGAGGGGACCCCCTGGCAGCTTAAAAATATACATATATTACATTCCTATATACATAAACATACAGTTCATCGCTCATACATACACATTTATACACTGTTACACACATCTAGAGCATATACACCTCACATATACAGTGCCATATACAGCTTACATACACACATAACGTACTGTATTTATACACACATCACAGATACATATATATCACAATGTGCAGCGTAATATGTATATAATGGTGCACATTCTTCATTCTTTAGTGTCAGGTCGGATGACGGGGCCCCCAGACACTGTGGGCCCCATGGCGGCTGCTACAGCTGTAGTTACTCCCCTGGGTGTAGGGCAGGGGGTGCAGAGATTGCTCTTAGAAGATTCAAATTTTTTTCATATACCCTAACACAGCATTATGCCCCAGCCATCCCCACCAGATATCACTAACCAAATGTGCTGCAAACAACGGGAGAAACAGACCCCCACAGAGCATGGGACCCCCACAGGGAGGTCAGACTGCCCCCGCAGAGCATGGGACCCCCACAGGGAGGTCAGACTGCCCCCGCAGAGCATGGGACCCCCACAGGGAGGTCAGACTGCCCCCGCAGAGCATGGGACCCCCACAGGGAGGTCAGACTGCCCCCGCAGAGCATGGGAGCTCAGACTCCCACAGGGAGGTCAGACTGCCCCCGCAGAGCATGGGACCCCCACAGGGAGGTCAGACTGCCCCCGCAGAGCATGGGAGCTCAGACTCCCACAGGGAGGTCAGACTGCCCCCGCAGAGCATGGGACCCCCACAGGGAGGTCAGACTGCCCCCGCAGAGCATGGGAGCTCAGACTCCCACAGGGAGGTCAGACTGCCCCCGCAGAGCATGGGACCCCCACAGGGAGGTCAGACTGCCCCCGCAGAGCATGGGAGCTCAGACTCCCACAGGGAGGTCAGACTGCCCCCGCAGAGCATGGGACCCCCACAGGGAGGTCAGACTGCCCCCGCAGAGCATGGGAGCTCAGACTCCCACAGGGAGGTCAGACTGCCCCCGCAGAGCATGGGACCCCCACAGGGAGGTCAGACTGCCCCCGCAGAGCATGGGACCCCCACAGGGAGGTCAGACTGCCCCCGCAGAGCATGGGACCCCCACAGGGAGGTCAGACTGCCCCCGCAGAGCATGGGAGCTCAGACTCCCACAGGGCATAGGTCATTCCCCCCAGTAGGTCAGACCGATGGAGTAATGTTCTGGAGTAGGTCAGACCTTGCAAAAAAGAATGGGACCCAAAGGCCAGAATAACAAAACACCCAGATTCCTAATCCACTCAGTAGGACAGATCCTTAGACCCCTACAAAACCTAGGCCCAACAGGAGGTTTAGATCCTGAAAAAAAATTCTGCATCACAAAACACAAGTTCCAGGCACTGTCAGAATTGACAGTTGTAATGAATATAGAAAAAGTGAAAACTTTTGCAGAAAAGCTTATTTGGAAAACTTTTGCACCCCAATATCTGATGTATGTGGTCCCAGTTCTCACCCCAGTAAATTCATAACAAAATAATACAGTATCCTAATGTCTAGACCAGTCCAGCAGACACATCACCAGTACAGCAGGATATATGTGGAGAATGTTACACCCCTATAATTTACACAGCAACATACGGCTGTGTTCACACCTGCATAGAGCAGACTTACCGCGCAGTGTACACACAGCAGCCGCACGTGTAGAAGACTGAGCCCCGGCTTATCCGCTGCTTCCTATACAACTACTGCAGCCCTAGCACAGCGCCCCCTGCCGGGTAACTCACTGCTGAGCACCGCCTCCTCCTCCACCCCGGGGACTGCCCCTATAGAGGAGCCTCCAGCACCGGGAAGCGTTACCGCACCACTCACCCACGTGTCCGCACCGGGGAGGAGGATGACACCGAGAGCTGCCGGGAGATGGAACAGCCTAGCGACACCTGCAGCTCGGAAGACTGTACTGCAGGGAAAACCTGGCTGGGAGATTCTTCTGTTGTATCTTTATATTCCTTCACATTCGGAGCTGAGCGGTTTATCTGCGTTCACACGTGGCGTTTACATTGCGTTTTTTAAATGCAACGTTAACTGCAGTGTAATTAGGCAAATCTCATCAGTTGTTGGATTGTGTTTCAAAAGGCAATGTGAACGCCACCTGTGTGTGTGTGTGTACAGTTCCGACTTACATACAAATTCAACTTAAGAACAAACCTACAGAACTTATCCTGTACATAACCCGGGGACTGCCTGTGTGTGTATATATATATATATATATATATATATATATATACACACACACGTTTTTTCCTCCCTCCTTTCTGTATAGGGATAATTTTATAGTCCCATTTGGGGTAAAGTTTTTTCTTTCTAAACTTTTCTTTATTTTCTTTAGTTAGACACGGCAACATCCATTAAATGTATTAAATGTCAATTTTTATTTATTTTTTTTTTGGTAAAGAAATTGTAGTTTGGGTTTATAATTAAAAACATTTTAGTAAATATATTATTAGTCATGTATTTTGTAAGCCTTTAATTATGATAACAAATTTTTTTCTTGGATACAAATTGTAATTAGATTATTCGCCAATCTCATTTTCCTGTCAGACCGTGTCCTCAGGAGACCTCGGGGATTAGACCATGTGGACCATACTGGAATGTCACGTGTGCAGAGGCTGTACATATAACATTTACAACTGTAAAATTGTGATACGTGGAGATCCTGTCACCAGGGGATGAAATGCTCCTTCTAGAATTCGATTTTTATGTGAAATCTTACAACTTTATAAATTAAACAATCTCCTTGAAAATCAGCATTAGAACACATACAATCATGTTTCTGGTGTCATTGTAAAGATAAGAAATTCATCTTACAAAACTCACCATGATTGTGGTTCTGTGAGAGACTGACAAACACAGGGGATTTATCGCAGTTTGTAGGTCTGAGATGCGGTCTATAAGCTGAGATTTGACGCAGAGCCAGGAATTGCGACTCCTCCCTCCTCTACACCAGTTGGGGGAAGTTGTCGGTTCCTGGGCAGTTTCAGGTGCAGTCTATAGCACAATCCTACATTAGGTCACACCTGGCAGCACATCGCTTCACTGTCGCCTGGTGGGATTTAACAGGAGGCCGGACCCTCCTGGTAGGTCCGGCGAATGTCAGGGGGCAGCATCATATTCAGATGCACTTAGCGCCAGCATATGAGAAATGTGCCTCATAGTCAGGAATTATATATTTTTTTTTTAATCTTCAGCGTGTCTTTATCCAGATCTCTGGTTCTGTAGCTCGGAGAAACACAATCATAGTGGGTATTAAAAGCAGAGATGTTCAATGACACCACACCCCGAGATAGAAGCGTCTAAAGTGACTCCCCATGCAGCCTGTGACTCATCTCAGCTAAAATATGACTCTTCTAATCATCACATGACTCAGATTTTTTTTTTTTTTTTTTTTTTTAAAGTTCACATAAAAAGGGGGAATTCTGGAAAGGACATTTCATCCCTGACCTGAGTGGGATAGTGGTTTATGGGGTAAATCAGGCGATAGTGTCCCACTTTAGCAACAACCCTAAAGTCGAAGGGGAATGGCCACTTTTGGGTGGGTTATTACCCATTAACAAGGTACATTTGACAAATTGTTTTAGGAAACAGTCTTGGAAAACTTATTACAGTTACACATCAATAATTCTTCCTGAAGTTGATTCTCATGAGCAGTTGAGGCCTATACACACACGCCATTATCAACCTGTAATTAAATCCATAACTTCATCCCACCCAAACTTCATATCTGGTGGAAATCCTAAAATCAGTCTCTAGTTTCTATCCAGCCTTAAAGGAAACTTCTAAAATCTACTAATGAGTAAGTGTCCCGGGTTTCAGGATGGATTTTGAGAAGGAAGGAGGCCACGGATAAAAAATATAAAAAGATACCACAGTCCTGGTTCCTGGATCTATGAGTAATGTCCCTGGTTTAACACAATGGATTTTGATTTCCTTTAAAGAAGATTTTTGGGTAAAATGGTGGATTTTAGGGGTTGGTATAAACTTTTGACTTCAATCCTTCCCTCCAGAATACATTAGATCAGCGTCACCAAACCTGAGAGCAGAGTCCAAGGCAGGGAGAGGATTTTGTCAGAGATGACAGGACACAGTAATCCTCTGGGGACGGTCACCTTTGATTTGGACTCTCTTGGGACAGATTAGACTATTCTGCCGCTAGACCTTTGTCCTCAGTGTTAAAAATACAAACATACTGCGTGAAGTGGATGAGACTGGATGTAGTATTTGTTCAGTTTAATATTAATGATTTCTCTTCTAGTTAAACCCATTCAATTTTATGGATCTCAGTCCGGCTGTGAGGGAAGGTAAAGCCCCTGGGACCCTCATGGCTACAGAAAATGGAGAATCCCGGAGCCCCCTTTGTCCTGATCTCCTGATCCAGCCCAGGATGTAAATAAGAGGCCCCGAGCTAAAGTCGCCAAAGACCTATTATAAAGGACATTGTACATGTTTATTGACCCCCAAATCCAAGCAGGTCAAAGTTGTGACAAATCCTACTTACAAGTTGCCGTCACTTACACGTAGAAATGGCAGTAGGATCCTTGATAGAAGATGGTGGTGAGCGAGCAGACGCTCTGAGCAATGTTCAGCTCTGTTCCAATTTTTCAGGGAGAGGTTATTGTTCCACATATTACCTACGTAACCGCATGTTTCCTCCTGTAAGGCTGTTCTTCCAGTGTGAAACCACACTAGTTGCCTCCTTTGAGAGCTCACAGGGAGGCAACAAACTTGGTGGTTAAAGTCCTACAGTCTTCAAGTTGTATCCAAGTCTTTTTAGTCATTCCCAAAATGGGAAAAACGCTCATACAGGGCCAAAAAGATCCTATACTTAAAGGGGTTTTCCCCACAAAGAAAAGTTAGGCCCTATCTACGGGATAGGGCCCAACTTGCTGATCAGTGGGGGTCTCAGTGCTGCCGTTGGACCTCTGGAGCAACGAGGGGTCCAACGGAGGTACGTGGGACCCCATTGGACCATTCGTTTGTTATCTGTGGGGGTCTCTGCACGGAGACCCCCACTGATCAGCAAGTTAGGGCCTATCTTGTGGCTAGGGCCCAACTTTGCTTCGTGGGAAAACCCCTTTAGCAGCTTAAAAGCTGGTGACAATCCCCTAAACTACTAGCACCCTCAGGTAGGGTATGAAATGTCCCTTGTAGAATTCCATTTTATCATCAATATATAATTATCTCCAAAATTCATATAAAAATTAGGCTTTAGAGGCTGCAGGGGAAATCACCATCTTGGGCTCTATAGTACCTAGAACCTTGGTTTTGGTGTCATAAGATAAGAATGTTCTTTTTCAGATATCACACGTGGCTGTGAGCTACAGAACAGATACTCAAATCAAAATATGCAGAAATGTGAGCTGCAGATTAAAGAAAAAGGTGGGAATTAAACCTTAAAAGGGAACCTACCACCACAATTCTACCTATAAAAGGTAGAACGGGTGGTATTTGCATGTATGTGCGTTCAGCTACTCCACGCCGCAGCCGCTTTACTAAATTTACATATTTAAAAAAGATAGCCGGGGCGTGAGGATTAGCTCCAAAAAGGGCTATCCTCACGTCCCATACATCCACCTACCACCCCTTCTACCTTTATAGGTAGAAATTTGGTGGTAGGTTCCCTTTAAAGGAAATCTATTATTAAAATCCCTCATTATAAACCAGGGACATTACTCATAGATCCCGGCACCGTGACTGTGGTATCTTCTAATGTGTGTCATTCATGGCCTCCTTCCTTCTAAAAATCAACTTTATAAATTAAAATGATGCCAATGAGCCAGGAGGGGAGGCATTACCAGAGTCCCTTCATTCTGTAGCTTCTCAGGCTGTTACACTGTGCAGGAACACTTCCCTTCTCCCACTGTGTGAGATTACATCGGGCAGAGGGGTGGGGGAAACATTCTAACAGCATGTGAAGCTAGAACAAAGAGGGGTTCTGGTAACACCCTCCAGGTTGTTCTGGACGCACTGCAACCTGAAGAGGCTGCAGTTTAGCGAGGTAAAAGCTGGTGTCAGGTTCCCTGTAAAAGGGGAACATCATAGAATCTGACTGTTACACGCCTGGAGAGGAGGTGGTAACTATTTGCCGCCTGTATGACAATGATAGAACATAAGCCACTATACACTTTCATCATTTATTTGCATGTGCTGTACATCAATGAATGCTGTGCAAGATTCACACAAACAAAAATATAAATAACATTCATCATTTTACCCCCCATTTTTACAGCATCAATATTAATTTTTTTTTTCTCCAAACAAAAAAGGAACAGGTCATTCCGACCAGCGGCTCCTTGACGTTGGAAAGTTATGTCCAAGTTCGACGAAACAAAACAAACCAAAACTTCCTTTAAAACAGGATTAAATATTTAAATTTCCAAAATGGAAGCTCCACAGATCCATGCGTTTTTGGCGAGTGAAGCGGAGGCTGATCTGTCAGTTTCAGATTCAGCCTTTCATGAAGTCACAGCTGCGTAGGGGGGCGCCGCAGGACATCTAGGGATGAAAACAAAAATGTTAACTTGTTATGGAATGGACTTTTCTACTGGGCGCAAGTTTAATTTGGAGGATGTCAACTTACTCCATTTTGTCCTCAAGTTTATGGATTGTCTGCTTGTCCAGGTAACGGCAGAACAAGGAGAGCAGATTACTAGGCAAAAAGAGCGGTTCCACCATGGAGGATTTGGAGACGTGGGATAGTTCTTTTGCAACTAGGAACACAGTATCCGTCCTGTAAGGCAAGAAACAACAGTCTTTAGTTACACCCATTAAGGATCAAGGGTGGTGGGGGCCCCTTTCTATGTATTCTATCCCACACAGTTTTATCCCTGCACAATCCTGTTGCTCTCACCTGACATCTCATTATATCTAGAACTTTGAATGCACAATGAGGACCCAGACCGCTCCCGTGAAGCTCTGCCCACTTACCTGTGAGTCTCCGCCCCCCCTTTACGGAGTACGGATTGTACAGTAACTCCTTGTACTTCATAGCACTCAGCAGAAGCAGTGTCTATAGGACACAGATATTGCTGATCATAAAGCAGGAGTGGAGGGAGGCAGGATAATGGGCTCCTCCTGCTCACTGGTGGTGGCCACAGGGCTCATGCCCTAGGTGCCCTCCCTATAATCTGGCCCTGAATAGGTCATAATGGTTTGTCCCTTTAACCAGAAATAACCATCACAGGCCCCATAACAGAAAAGTTTAGCTTGGGACGCCCTCACAACTTTTCCTCATTACCATCAAAACCTATAAGCAGCTCACATGAACCACTGATGCAGCACTAGCAACAAGATTCATTGCCAGGCTTTCAAAAATAATGGCACAGTCCCTTAAACCCAAACACTGCTTCCAAAATGCATTATTTCTAACAAGGCAACTCCGCTCTTAATATGGAAGCTAGAGCGGAGCGGCTTTATCTGAGCCATGTATAGCTACCTGCAGGTGAATGTGTGCAGTCCTTAGTCAACCATTGATCTGTGTTCTGTATATTACATAAAACCAGTTTCACACAGTGAAGTTATTGCAATCCAGTTGTATCCAGTGACCTCTTTGAATGTAGTGAGAAGGGAGTAAAAGGAGAATACTATAGCTCTTACAGCTGCAGATTTCTCCATAGCCTCCAACTCTATATACTGACCTACCTCTACCAATCTATTGATGCTCTATCATGAGGCTGGGTAATCAATGGTTATTACTGCACATCCCCTTTAAGCCACTTAATCTAACTCCAGCATTAAGGCCAGTATTCAATAGCGTTGAAGTGCATTTTATAAGCCGTAGATACATTGTTGGCTAAAACTGTAGTCGTTATAAAAAGTCAGGACAACCCCTTTCCATATTCCCAATGCACCATGTTCCCACTTAGTAAGCCAAAAGGCCACTGAAGAGATTCGTTGGGACCCCTTGTGGTGTTGTCCATGTTGGATTAGTCATTTAAATAGCAGGTTTACCATTTTTCGAAATCTCCAATGCATGGCTCCATCGGTGTATCTGAAGACAGAAGGCTCTCTCCATGGCTCAGTAACGCATACAACAACGAGATCCCAAACTGTACACAAAAAGATACAATTAATGAGACCACTAATAATAGATTATCAACCAATGTGGGGGCAGAGAACTCCTTCTGGGTCTATCAGAACCATTTTATTCACCTATCCCCAGGGAAAGTAGATAAATGCCCAATCGTTGAGTAGGCAAGCCCCACTGTACAGTCTGGGATGACTGAAAGGACAAGACAACCCCAGAAAGTCCCATGGAAATCAACAGCACAGAGGACAATACTCTTCCCATACTTTATTTCTATGAAACATCTTACAGGACACAGTTCTTTGTGGCATAGAGCAGGTAAAGAGAACTGTTCTGCTTATCATTTTCAGTCTGGCCATCTGTCTATGGCAGTGATGGCGAACCTTTTAGGGACCGAGTGCCGAAACTACAAGCAAAAGCCTCACAAAGGGCAAATTCCAATTTAAAGTAACAGGTTTCAAACGTATTGGGGCCCTGAGGACACCAATACAAGAGAAAGAAGGAGAAATTTGTATTATTATTGTAGTTTCCCTCTAAAGTCCCATTAACAGGATGAATCACAGGTCCAGAGAAGGGGCTACAATGATAATCAAGCTCTGTCCACACCTACTTGATTCAGGTCTTAAGTCCTGAATTGAGATCTTTGTGCTGGGTGATGGCCTAGGTGCCCAAAGAGAGGGCTCAGAGTGCCACCTCTGGCACCCGTGCCGTAGGTTCGCCACCACTGGTTTATGGGGAGGTTGGTGTCTGGTGGACATGGGGCGGATCAGTTGTTCATACAAGTTGGCGCTGGCGCTTCAAGACTACATACCTGGTTCTGAAATGCCAAAGTGAGCGGCAAGTCTGGGCTCTCGGGTAACGTCTTGGTAAGTTCCTGAATTACTCGGATAAGCTCAGTAAATGGAAGGCGATTAATGATACAGGTCAGCGGTCCATAGAGAACTGAAAGAGACTACAAAAAAAAAAAAAAAAAAAAAAAAAAAAAAAAAAAAAAAAAATAGAAAAATTATGGGGGTGGGGGGTTCCCTCGTAGCTATGTTTTTCTGCTCTAATATAACACCTTTTGAACTCATCAACCCTATATGACGATACAAAGTCACTCACCTTTTCTGTGGAGTCGTTTTTAATAAGGAACGATAAGTGCTGAACCACCGTCAGAAGGACCTCCACCGCCTGCTCACTGTGCAGGAAAGGAAGGAGCCGCGATGTTAATTTTTTACCTTTCCCAACTAGCAAAAGCTGCAGGAACTCGTCTTCAGACTCCCTTGAACAAGAAAAAAAAATATAAAGATAAATATTTGATTTGTGCATTTTTTTAATTTTTGAGACATTTCATTAAGGCCATTTCATTAAGGGGGGCCAGTAGGTGTCAGGCAGGGATTAGGCCTAGGGCACATGTTTGTTTGGACGATGGGGGGGGGGGGGGGGGGTGAGGGGGCCCTAGTCGTATGGACAGCCCAGGGCCAATGGGACAGTTAATCCAGCATGGGTGGACAATCATGGATCATACAAGGGGTCCCTGTAAACAGAGGGTGTTGATGCCGAAATCAATCCCTCTACTCAAGGTGAAATGTGTAAGACCGTTTCATAGAGCCCTTATGATACTTTCTCACAAAACTAATCCCAATATTGAGTCTCAAGGACAAATCTTACTTACTCCTCGCAGCAGCAGGCCCCGATCTTCAAAGCCTCATAGATCCTCTGCACTTTGTAGCTCTGTTTTTGTTGAAATCTGAGGTGTTGGTCCTCAGGGATGTGAGGCATTTTTCTCTCCATCTCCTCAACCTCCAGCAGCAGCACAAACAGCTGAAAGACCAGCAGGCATATAGGCTCACAATCAAGTTTATGGACGCAGTGACCCAATGCAAAACATCTCTAAAACAGGAGTTTTCCCAACCCAAACACTTCCAATCCAGGAGTCACTTTGAGACCAATACTACAGTAATAGCAATCGCTGCCTTGGGACCATTACTCCAGGAATTAAATATATAAAATCTAAACCATCTCCATGTGCGATTTCTGTACAACATGCAAAATACAGGCATCACACAGTCAAGACCATAAATCAGACCAAATATGTTTGGCAAGTCTTGAGAACCTGTGATGGTCATGCACATAGATACAAGGGTGTGTACCTAGATACAAGGATGGAGGCTCCAATTTTAGCTGTAACCATCACATTTGGTTGACCTTAAGAGCTTTGGCCTCGAGAAGCTGCCCAAAGTACCCACATTATAACTGGTCATTAAAATGTTTGGTTGACGAGACCCCCAACCATCGCAACTTCCACCAGGCCTTGTCCAGACTCCTTAACTGCAAATCTCCATTTACTTGTTGAATATTCCAGTGAAGAACTAAGTAGATGGAGCCCATGGATGAGGAGAATTATGGGAGCATCATTCACACTTTGAATTGCCAAAGTAGAGAAAACGGTAACTTCCATAGTGTAGAAGTGCAGCCTAGTTCACCAGCTAACCCACCTCCGAGACCGATTAACAAAAGGGTGCTCAACTAAAACCCCAAATGAATGGAGCATCACATATGCAAAGACACTTCCCATCAGCAGAGTCCCTGGACTCCCACATTTGGAATAGGTGCAGGTCCAGGCTCCAGTCCATTTGCCATAAGCATCCAAGATGTGAACACCCTCCATATACCACATAGAATTGAGAGACTTCCGAACCTTTTCAATGTGCTTGAGGACCCTCACTCGTTGGTATCCAAGAGCCTTCATATCCTGGTATATTAAAGACAGAATAAATATAAAGTATGGACTAATATATACACTTTATTGCCATGATACAAAATAGGAATCAGGGGCAGGTGGGGTCATGTTTGCGTTCAGTAGAGCAGCCTTCTTTGGACACTAGGCCATCTAGGCATACACATCATATACCTACTAGTTCAGTGGTGGCGAACCTATGGCACGGGTGCCAGAGGTGGTACTTAGAGCCCTTTCTGTGGGCACCCTTGCCTTAACCAACACAAGGCTTTCTCCTGTGATCCAATACAGCCCAGGACATGCCAAGCTCAGCACAACAGGAGGAGCAAGAAGGTGTGGATAGAGATGGATTGTTATTGGACCTCCTCCTCTGGGTCACCTGATTCTTCCTCTTCAGGGGTCCCTAGAGGGAAGCTACAATCTAAGTTTCTCTATCATCTTTCTATTGTATAGGTGAACTCAGGACGCCAATACGATTAAAACCTGTGAAACAGCTGGGATCAATAAGTTACTGCTTAAATTGTCATGTTTGCACAACATATAAGTGGGTTTTGCTTGTAGCTTGGGCACCATTGCCCAAAAGGTTCGCCATCACTGTACTAGTTACATCAAAATAAGCATGGCCTTGCAGCTCTAAAACTAGTACTGTTTCTAGTAGGATGATGCCCATAATCCTCCATAATGCCCACGACGAGTGAACGATTAATAGCACGTACTTACTTCATCCGGCATGACGTACGAGATGGCGTCAATTGCTCTTCTGGGACTATAACAGGTAGAGACAGCAACTTGTCCCAAAGAGCCTTCAATATGAACCACTAGGAAAGATGGGAAAAGCTATTATCATAACCATTGGAGGAGTCTTTAAGGGTAAGGCAAGCAGTTGCCAAAAAAGATATTTGACATGTGCTTTTCCTCTCTCAATATTGAGGATATCTGTAGTCCAAGCTCATCTGAAAAGAGCTTGAGGCTGGATTAGATATTACAAAGGATTTAGATATCACAAAGACCCAAGACGGCCCAATATTTATCTGTATACAAGTCTATGATCTATGCCCAGGTTTACATAAAATATACCAGATTCATAAGTTTCGGCTTTCTGAATGTAAGGAGTGACCAGTTTGGGTGGTTCTCTCTTCTTGCGTTCTCCTAGAAGTTCCTCCTCAGCCAGTCTTCTCTCCAGCTTCCCATAATAAGTCTTACATAGAAAATAAGATAAAATTTTAAGAAATGAAAAAAAAAAAAAATTGTAGCAAAAAACATTATGGGAAAGGGAACCAGTACAAATTCCATACCTGGTAGTAATAGTCATCAAGGTGAGGGTTCTCGCTCTGTAACTGGATCATCTGCAGCTTTATCACCCAATCCTTTTCTTTCGGAGACATGAGGCTTGCATAAGGATCGGGCCGGTTATCCCACTGTTTGCGGGATGTGCTAGGAAAGAATATTTAAAAAAAAAATTCTATCATTTGCCATCAAGGTATCATAGTATATAAGGCTGGAAGGAGAGGCAAGGCCAACCTTTAAGAATTAAATAAATGTTTTATCCCCATAACCCATGATATTTTTGCTCTCCAGAAAGGCATCCAGGCCTCTCTTGAACATGTACATAGAGTCCGCCATAACAACCTCCTGCGGCAGAGAGTTCCATAGTCTCACTGCTCTTACAGTAAAGAACCTTTGTCTATGCTGATGGTAGAATCGCCTCTCCTCTAGTTGCAGAGGATGCCCCCTTGTCCTGGTCACAGGCCTAGGTATAAAAATATCTTTGGAGAGATCCTTGTACTGCCCATACAGGTATTTGTACATTGTAATGAGGTCTAATCTGTCAGTGTATTCTAGTTCCCCCATTCCCCTAATAATCCTGGTTGCTCTCCTCTGCACCCGTTCCAGCTCTACTATATCCTTTTTATACGCTGGTGCCCAAAACTGTACACAATATTCCATGTGTGGTCTGACCAGGGATTTGTATAAGGGCAAAACTATGTCTTTATCATGAGAATCTATTCCTCTCTTGATACATCCCATTATTTTATTTGCTTTAGCAGCAGCCGCCTGGCTCTGGTCACTAAAATTAAGTTTACCATCCACCAATACCCCCAAGTGCTTTTCAGCTTCAGTTTTACTAAGTAATTGACCGTTTAGAACATAATTAGACTTTTTGTTTCCATGGCCCAAGTGCATAACTTTACATTTATCTACATTAAACCTTATCAACCATTTCTCTGCCCATCCCTCAAGCTTCCACAAATCCCTCTGTAATGCTAAACTATCGACCTCAGTATTTATAACTTTACACAGCTTAGTATCATCTGCAAATATTGAAACTTGACTGTGTAAACCCACTACAAGGTCATTAATAAAAATATTAAAAAGAAGTGGCCCCAATACTGACCCCTGTGGCACTCCACTGGTAACATCAACCCAATCTGAGAATGTGCCATTAATGACCACCCTCTGTTTTCTATCACTAAGCCAATTACTTACCCAAATACACAGATTTTCTCCTATTCCCAGCAGTCTCATTTTATATACCAACCTTTTATGTGGCACGGTGTCAAATGCCTTTGAAAAGTCCAGATATACAATGGTACACAAAATGGATGCTAACGGATGCAGTAAAGGGGACCCATGACCATGTTTTACCCCATTAAACTAGCTGCCCCCTTAGGTAGGGGATGAAAGGTCTTCTAGAATTCCCACATATGGAGAGCTTCCCCTCTCGCTACATATACCATGAATCACTTTGGGAGAGCTTCACCATAGCCGCTTCTTCCTCACCTCTGTGGACGTTGCCTCTGGCTCAGAATGCGACGATGTTGAGGATGAAGCTGCGTTACATGTCCTGGAACTCTGCAAAGGATTAGAGAAAATATCATGGGTAACAAAGTGCTCACGATGGAGGAGACTTGTGCATAACGTGAATGGATCCTTCTGTATTGTAGTTCCATGCGCTGCATCCTCTGTCCATCTTGCCAGCAAGACTGAATCCAGCAGAGATTTAGGGGAGAAACTAATTTTTAATGGGAAGGCTGGAAGCATGAAAGGGGTCGTCCACCTTCAGCAATTAATAGATATGTTATGTGTAAGGAAAAGTTATACAATTTTCCAATAGACTTTCTACATCAATTCCTAATGGCTTTATGGATCTCTGCTTGCTGTCATTCTGCAGGATGCTTTTAGGTTTACTTCCAGTGGATAGAGATCTGTCCATGGTCACACAGGTGCACAGCTCCGATTACTCTGATACTAATGTGCCGAGCACCTGACCATGGGCAGAAGTAAACATAGAAAGAAGCCTTCTATAGCAGGACAGGAAGCAAAGGTCTAAAAAAATAATAATAATAAAATAGATATGAGAAATTGATATAGTATGTTGGAAAATTGTAGAACTTTTCCTTACACAAACAATATAAATTTTCTGAAAGTGGACAACCCCTTTAAGCTCCTTATACACTTGCGATGTGTCCAATTCACATCACAAGCCACGGGTTTGATGCGGGTTGGACACATCACACTCGCAAGTGTGTAAGGGACCGTAGAGGAGTCAAGTAAGAGGAGAATGAAGCATTTTCGTTTGATATTATAGATTGTATCCACTTGTGCCAATGATGAATGTAAGTTTTAGTTTATTAAATAGAAGTCCAATAAGTCATTTTTGAACAAAATAGCCATTTGATTCTGGTGCTCGTTATCCATTTTTTCCCCTGTTGTGTTAAATGGTCAATAAAATTCTCATTCCATATAAGCAAATTGTGAATATGATGCAGAATATAAACAGATACTTACTTGAACCTCTGCAGGGTGTTACCCATTGGGCTAAAGAAAGGCGATAGGCTGGGACTAGGAGACATAGGACCAAAGTGCATCCTGACCATCTTAGGGGTCATTGGTCTTACAGGGGTGCTGATGTTGGGAGACATGGGCCGGAAGGGAGTTGGAGACATAAAACCTGGAGACTATAGAAAAAGAACTATAGCAATGGACTATGTAAAACAGTTACCGTATATAAGCAAACTTATAGTGATGTAAAAGTTTTATTCAGAGGGAAAATACCGCACCTGATTTCCACTAAAAGGTGGTGGTCTCCTTGGTGGTGTAAACGGGAACGGGGGACGCATTGTGCGAGGCATCAATGGAGATTGCTGACAAAGAAAAGTTTATGAATTCCCATTATGGAGTGTTTTGGAATTTCTAATTCATATTCCCATTATTAGTCTTTATGGTGGTTTACCTGTCTAATAAAGCGCTGTCTATAAGGCTTTGGGGACATTCGACCCATTTCCGGGCCTTTGAGTCTTTGTGTGCACATATATCCTCTTTGCATAGGAGAACCTAGGAATTCCAGGTTGGTGGGTGGAATGTATGGTGCTGTGTCCATAACGCGTAAAATTGCTTTATCCTGCAAGACAAAAACAGTTTTAAAAAAAGTTGACAACATGAACATGGACAAAAAAAAAAAAAAAAAACACTAATTCACAAAATCCTCAATGAGCCTTGTATTAATGGAGATGTCCTGCAGCTCCATTCACTGTATATGGGGGGTGTCCAGAGAAAGTTGAGCACAGTGCTCAGCAATCTACGACACTCCCATTGAATAAAATGGAGCGGCAGGAGACATGCCCGTCCCTCAGCGCCATCAATGATTAAGAACAGTATTAGGGCACAAAATTAGAATTACACAAATAATACCATACCTCCAATATCTGGCCAGCTATTGCAGCGGTTCCTCTTGGAGACCCTACCCACAATCCTGAATCCATTCCACTCTGCAAAGACAATGAGTGGTTATGAACCACAGAGTAGGACAGACACCACATACCTGTATACAAGGTTATACACTGGTCTTACCATATCGTAACTTGACTCAAATTCACTCCAGCTGGTTCCAATGCCGCTGTCCACAACAGCACTGTCAACACTCTGCAATAAAGGATTATTAGTCCTGGGCCGTTCCCATATTAACCTCCAAATTCAAAGTGCTCATTATAAAGAAAATCGTAAAACCAACTTCTCAGCTCAAACAAAGCCTAAACATCTGATGTATGAAGAACATCCTGAAACATTACCTCCAAAGTTGGATGTCCATTAACAGCCTTCATCACTGCTGGATCTCCAAAGTCCGTATTCTTCACCTCCGAGCTTTCAGCAGGACCCTCCACTTCCTCAGACAGGTTAACATCTTCCATGGAGTCCACCACTGCTTCAATGTCTTCCGTTTTGGGTTTTATACCTGGTACCTTCTCAGGCTGTATTGCCTTTTGATTTTCCGGAAGTTCTGCATTTTCTTCTTTCTCGGGTTTATGGTCTGAAGGTTTCACAGTTGCCTCTTCCTTGAGAGTCTCCTCTTCAGATTCATCATGATCTACGGAAATAAAAATTAGTTCCTCCAAGTTTCATGACGCATTAGTAAATATATTGTGCACTCTATATCATATGATCCGGTGGCCAGTTCGCAGCTGTCCTGTTGTACTGCCAATAGCTGAACCAACATTTGTGAAAGCTCTAGTGGTCCAGTCCTGGACAATATTGCCAATGTGACCTCATTGGACACCAGACCTTCTTGTGCCTTTAGTCCAAAATGTGAACTAATTGCCGATCATCATTTGGCCTGGGACACAGATTTTGTTGAGCCAAAGCCAAGCATAGATTCATCAGGAAGGACCAATAGAAGGATGCTCAGACATAGGTGCACCACACATAAAACACAAACAAGATGTTTGCTTTTTTCTGCATAATAGGAGGACTTTTCAAAATTTTTGAATATACCCTACAAGACCTTCCTTTAGGTTCCCAATACATTGTTAATCTATTCTTGGTTTTGGCAGCAAAACCTGGACCAAGGAACAACAAAAACTTGGCTTTACCATTTCTAGTTGTAAAATCTAGCCTCATGGCCAGGTTAGACAAATCCACTCAAACATTCCCGTACCACTGGTGGAATACTTTCATTTGCATTCTGTGGTTGTACAGGCAATAAAGTCCTACCTAAACCAAAGGTGACCTCATTGTACAAATCAATTTCTTCATCCTCTTCAGCCATTTCTTCCAACAAGGAACCTTCTTCAGCCAGATAAAAATCCTCTGGGAGCTGCGGAGATGGATACATGTGGGTGATGGGTTACAAATTTAAATGTGCCAAAGTGGAAGTGTATGGGCACTGTATACAAAATATTCAATGTCAAGATTCTATTATGGTGGATCCTCTTTGCAGAATCTTTCCGATTTAGGACACAAACCCTTCTGGCCCAGTAGTTTTTTGGCCCTCTATCACTGCTTAGAAACACTTGTAATTACCTGGGTCTGCTACCACAAGCACCTGCAGTCATTCAGTGAAGCCGGCATAGTACAAACTTTCTTTCGTGCAGCTATGGCACATGCACAGTGAGGTAGAGGTTTACCTCCGAGGCTTCCTTGAAGTATTGCCCAGGTGGTGGGAGCAGCAGAAAGGAGGTCAAATATAACTCAGACTATCTGTATTAGAGTTTTGCTTTTTTAAACTGGGTCACAGGCAGCACCCATATGGTGGGTGGGTGACTTAGTATCTGAAACGGCCTGGACCAGTTGCTTCAAGGGTAATGCAATCACAGTAAATTATCTGGACCGTTCATGAGATTGAGGGTCCGTTTTACCCCAAAATGAAGAAAGCAGTAGGGGGAACATGTGCATTGCTGCTTCCAATACTGTCTATGGCACCTCTACAAGTAAGAGTATTGCGTTTGGCCATCTCTGGCAGTGCCCTCCAGAGGAATAGCACAACAACGGCATGTACAACTGCTGTCTATTCTTTTTGTGGTACAATGGATCCCATGACTTGTGATCCTGTAGAAAGCAGATACATTTCTGTGACCAGAATGCGACCCCTGGAGATCAAATTGGTTGCAGAAATTGGACCGGCCTTGGAAATCTTAGCATTGCGTGAGCTTGTGCACAGTCATTGAAGTCACTTACAATCTGTTCCGAGTTGAGATTCATGGTTAACAAGTCTCAAAGCAACGTGAAGAATAACCTACAAGGATAAAAATCAAAAAATTGTGAGCCGAGCCACTTAACGAAGAGTCAGTGTGTAATAAAATTCTATGAAAGCACAACAGCTAGAAAAATTTTAGGATAAACTGATTTTAATGGGGTTATTCCAGGTTTGTATGGTTACACAAAGATCAGGGGATAATATGGACCGGTGGGGGGGAATGGGAGTGAGAATGGGAACAACCCCTCCCAGTGCCGGCACCAGCACTGGGCATACCCAAGGCAAGTGTCGGGGCCCAGATCTGCTGGGGAGGGCTGTTAGGAATATTTTTGGGAACAGGAGACTTCGTTTTTGAATTTTTAATGCAGCCTCACAAGTTAACTTCAAAAGGGGCCCACTGAAGCTTTGTCGCCCAGGGGCCTACTAAATTATAGACTGACCATTCCCCCCTCCGCCCCAAATTACACTCAAAAGTCGTTGTCCCTGCTAAAACAGCCCTTAATTTTGATTTCCAATGGTTTTTAAAGATTTTATTGTTTAGAACCAAGCTGTAGTTACACTGCAGCATTCTACATATACACAACATCCCCACCCCTCTCACAGTCAAATATTAACTAAAACATCAAAAGTAAAAAATCAACAACGTAAAACATGAAGCCAAAACCCTCCACCTAGTGGTCAGAACAGATTTAAACTATGAAGCAGGAGAAAGCGCAAACACAAGAGGCGAGTTCACCGATTTTTCACTGAAAAGTCTATAACCGGTTACAGTACAATATGTGGACGGAGCTGTAAAATCCACAAGGGCTTTAAAACATGATGTTAGTATTAGAACCTCATCTAAAGGACACGCTGCTGCAGTATTATGGCCAGCATAAAACGCATCTGTTTTTGAAAACCGCATGCGGTTTTTAAAAACGGGTGTGTTTTTTAACGCATGCATTTTTTACAAACTAAAAACGGCCTAAAAACGCCATGTGTGACATCACCCTTAGGGCGCTTTCACATGATGCGTTTTAGCAGATGCAGTGGAAACGCAAGGTAACCTTAGCGTGTGATCAAGGCTGGATCCTTTTGAATGTGTCAAAAACGCAACGCAATGCAGTGTATGAAAGCGCCCTAAGGCCGTGGTCACATGTACCGCTAGGCGTCCGTTCATAACGTGACACTAGCGCACAGGGGGGCGGTCCTCGGCCCGATTGCACATGCGTTTCCAGGGAAATGCATGCAATTGATAGGCCGATCGCATGCGTCTCTCTGGAAACGTGTGCGTTTGGGCCAAGGACCGTCCCCTGTGCGCTAGCGTCGCGTTATGAACGGACGCCTAGCAGTACGTGTGACCTAAGGGTGCAGTCGCAGGTCACAAAGCATGGCACCAGATTGAGAAAGATTTGCCTAGTAGCTGTTAACATGCGTTTACAAAACCAACAGTTAACGCAATGTCAATGCACGTGTCAACACTTTCGTTTTGTAAATGCAGGTGTTAACAGCTGTTTAATCAGGCAAATCACTTTCCAGCCGGTGCAATGAGTTTTAAAATGCACGCGCAAGGCCAGTGACATGGAGTTTGTCGTGTTTCTGCTGTGTATTTCAGAAGCAATGCTTCATGTGCGGTAATTACATGCAGCTGGGTCTCTTGGAATTTGTAAAAATGCTGTGATCTTGTTCTCCCTTCTGTTTGTGCATGTAATCACATACGTTTCAAAATGCAGACCACAAATGCATACGTTTTCAAAAATGCAACCACACAGGGAAGAAAACTGCTCGTTGAGACACTAACCAAAAACCCATTGAAAAAAACAATATGCAAATATGATGTTTTTTTCCAAGGATGTAAAAACGCAATGAAAAAATTACAACAAATACGCCACGAGTGTCACCGGCCTTAGGCTGGCAGCACACGTGGCGTTTTGAACCCATTTTTAAGCAGTCTGTTACAAAAAAAAAAAAAACGCATGTGTTTTTGACAGGTTTTACCAATTATCTTTATTAAAAGTGGTCAAAAATGGAGGTGTTTTCAAAAAACACAAGTTTTTGGAAGGACTGCTTAAAAACGGACCAAAAACTGGTTCAAAACGGTTCTGGTTTCTTTAATCACATGTGTTTTGTAATCCCGATGTTGACAACAATGTAATTGGGCAAATCTCTTGTCAGCTGCTCTAACGCGCTTGAAAACGCATGTGTTAACGCAAACAAAACGCAACATGTGAACACACCCAAGCGGAAACCTGACCTAGAGTCTGGGCAGGATGCTGCTTAGGCCGCGGTCACACGTACCGCTAAGCGTCCGTTCATAACGCGACGCTAGCGCACAGGGGGAGGTCCTCAGCCCGAACGCACATGCGTTTCCAGGGAAATGCACGCGATCGGCTTAACAATCGCATGCATTTCCCCCGTCGCATTATGACGGACGCTTAGCGGTACGTGTGACCACGGCCTTAGGATAAAAGGGAAGTCAGACTTCCATGGTGGAAAACCCAATTCTGGATTACCATTCCCTCCATCAGTAATATAGAGATACAGATGGATTACGCTCGGTGTAATTGTGCGCCAAAGACAAACGTATTCCATGACGGCTTTAAACTGCAAAAGGCAAAAAGCCAAACCAAATCCATGATGAGACTACATCAAAAATCTACACTCCACTTAAGCATTTTGGAGCTAAAGTGTAAAGTTACACCACACAGGAAATTCAGCCTAATAAAAAATCCTTTTCCGCCACAAACATCACAATATGAAGTGATGAGAAGCTACAAGTCATCACCAACTAGTCATACAAACCTACCACTCCAGACTATCCCCAGACAAATTGGCTCACCCTCCGCAAGCACACCCATTCACTAAATATTGCACTCAAAGGGTGTCAGCTGTGTCCCCCTATTATCAGGACATTTATAAAGGAAACTTAAAGGGCCAGCAGCCTGAGTAACTACAACTCCTCCCATCATCCATCTAGAGAAGAAAAGACCAGAACCTCTGGTACATAATGAAACTATAATTATGGAAGACCATATACCAGTAGTGAATACTGAGGGCTGTACATAGTTTGGCCTCTGGGGGGCGCTGTTGTCCTTAGCATTCATTAAATATGATGCTGCCCGTTTAGACAAGGGATACACAGCACAGTTTTGCCGCAAACTTTTTGCAAAAATGTCTTGTTTCTGCTGCGGCCCATTTGCCCCTGATGTCACATAGTTGTTATTATTAGTTAACCGGATGTGGAGTCTTTGTATCCGATTCTAAACGTTACCGTCTGAATAAATATTACATGTATTATTTTCAATTGTCATTTTCTTACTTTCAGGAATGGATTGAGCTGTATTGGTTTGTTCACTGAGCACCACCAGAAACTAGTAGAGCTGCTGAGAAAATGGTACAAAGTTATCTGTCTGCAGCCGGCATGTTATAGAGCAGGAGGAGCAGAGCTGAATGTACATAGTGACCTATATGCATGTAGTGTGTTGTAGAGAAGGAGGAGCTGAGTACATTTTTCATAGTGTCCTTATAGAACAGGAGGAGCTGAGCAGATTGTACATAGTGTCCTACCTGCAGGCAGCATGTTATAGAGCAGGAGGAGCTGAGCAGATTGTACATAGTGTCTTATCTGCGGGCAATATGTTATAGAACAGGAGGAGCTGAGCAGATTGTACATAGTGTCCTACCTGCAGGCAGCATGTTATAGAGCAGGAGGGGCTGAGCAGATTGTACATAGTGTCCTACCTGCAGGCAGTATGTTATAGAGCAGGAGGAGCTGAGCAGATTGTACATAGTGTCCTACCTGCAGGCAGTATGTTATAGAGCAGGAGGAGCTGAGCAGATTGTACATAGTGTCCTATCTACAGGCAGCATGTTATAGAGCAGGAGAAGCTGAGCAGATTGTACTTAGTGTCCTATCTGCAGACAGCATGTTATAGAGCAGGAAGAGCTGAACAGATTGTACATAGTGTCCTATCTGCAAGCAGCATGTTATAGAGCAGGAGGAGCTGAGCAGATTGTACATAGTGTCCTATCTGCAGGCAGCATGTTATAGAGCAGGAGGAGCTGAGCAGAGGGTACATAGTGTCCTATCTGCAGGCAGCATGTTATATAGCAGGAGGAGCTGAGCAGATTGTACATAGTGTCCTATCTGCAGGCGGCATGTTATAGAGCAGCAGTAACTGAACAGATTGTACATAGTGTCCTATCTGCAGGCAGCATGTTATAGAGCAGGAGGAGCTGAGCAGATTGTACATAGTGTCCTATCTGCAGGCGGCATGTTATAGAGCAGGAGGAGCTGAGCAGATTGTACATAGTGTCCTATCTGCAGGCGGCATGTTATAGAGCAGGAGGAGCTGAGCAGATTGTACATAGTGTCCTATCTGCAGGCAGCATGTTATAGAGCAGGAGGAGCTGAGCAGATTGTACATAGTGTCCTATCTGCAGGCGGCATGTTATAGAGCAGGGGGAGCTGAGGCAGATTAAACAAATTCACCATGTGAACATTCCCTTAGTATTATGTAAGCGTAGGCCGTGTGCTCTCAGTAGTTTTTTTTAATGATAGTGCTATAGGATTCATATGTCATAGTTAACCACTTGCAGTAAGGAGAGCCTCCTACATTGTTAGATTACACACAATCCAATCTGTCACTTTCTCCTACAAAAAAAAAAGAGTCAAAACATTCAGCAGCGAGCCGTTTATTTTCATGTTAATCATTTACTTTCAGGACATCATTGTTCCTTGGCTAAACATAGACAGTGGTGATCCAGAGAGGGTTGTATCAGGGGGCTGGGCTGTTCTTTTTGGATTATTTCAGGGATTCTTGTATCAGGGGTACACAAGTGTTTCTGGATACAGGCCCAAATTGTGAGATTAAACCAAGGATTAAAGGAAACCTACCACTTAGTATGGCAGGGGTAAGCTGTAAGTACCGAGCACCAGCTCAGGGTGAGCTGGTGCCGGTACTTACTTTCGTTAGTGTTAAAACCGCGGTATCGCGGTTTTAACACTTTTTAAACTTTAGGGCAGAAGACACTTCGGCGCTGCGTGCGCACGATCGTGCGCGCGCCTCCATAGGAAATAGCGGAGATGTTGCGCGCGCACGGTCGCGCGCAGCGCCGAAGCCCCTTCTGCCCTAAAGTTTAAAAAGTGTTAAAACCGCGATACCGCGGTTTTAACACTAACGAAAGTAAGTACCGGCACCAGCTCACCCTG
Source organism: Engystomops pustulosus (assembly GCF_040894005.1). NCBI lineage: Eukaryota > Metazoa > Chordata > Amphibia > Anura > Leptodactylidae > Engystomops > Engystomops pustulosus. The sequence continues at coordinate 246,018,922 of NC_092412.1, forward strand.
AGCTGGTGCTCGGTACTTACAGCTTACCCCTGCCATACTAAGTGGTAGGTTTCCTTTAAGGGGGGAAAAGCATAACATGGGAATTTAAAGAGGTATTGTTATGGCAAATAGCTGAGATGGGAATACCCCGGAAAGCACCATATCATGTACATCTCCATTAGGGCACGTTCACATGTTGCGTTTTCATAGCATTTTGAAATGCAGCCGAGGAGAGGTGATTTGCCTTATTACATTATTGTTTTTGTTTACATTTGTTAATGTGACATTAACAAATGTGTTAACAAATCACCTCTCCTCAGCTGTTGAAATGCGTTTCAAAACACAATGGGGCACATTTACTTACCTGGTCCTGTCGCGATCCAGCGGTGCATTCTCCGGTGATTCACTGAGGTCATGCGCCCGATGTCCATCAGGTGACGCTCGAGTTCCGACGACCACGCCCCTGTTTTTCGTCGCGTGAAACCCGGCGCCGCTACGACACAATCCGATCGTGTGCGCCAAAATTCCTGGGCAATTCGGCGCAAAATGGTAAAATTCGGAAAACCCGGTGGAAAAAACATGACTCGGACCCTTAGTAAATGTGCCCCATGTGTGAATGCGGCCTCAGGCAAATCCAAGGCATAGCTAAAGTCCCCCTTATGGCACTGCTCTCCCTAAAGGGAATCTGTAAGTATTCTGCGGTACCTAGCAACCGTATGATCCATGGTGTTCTACAACGCTACCCCATCGGAGTCTGACCGCTGTGTGGGGGGCAGCCGGATTCCCAGTAACCGGAGTGGGTGGCTGTAGTTGAAGCTCAGCAACAGAATGTGTAACGGTGACTTGGTCCACAGCAACAGACCCCGTCCATACCCCGCAGGGCCAGTAAGCAGATGCATGAAGAAGGGGGCAGAGGTGCAAAATAGATAAGGGAATCCTCTGGGACGCTCCTGTGTGTACAGTAACACATCCCCGGACATATGGTGAAGAGGAGGCCTGTGGTGTTAGTGCCAGGCCACTGGACAGATTGGTTCTGCTGCATGGGCAGCAATCTCTCTGACACAGAACCAAACTTAACTTAGACAGAAGACACTAGTAATGTGTCATTTGCAAATGAGCCGGTACAAAGAGCCGATGGCTCACTAAACCCAGCCCCTAAACAGATCACCACGCCCCCTTTAACCAGATAAAATCGGGTTACAAGTGGTGTGGTGTGGTGTGGGGTGACTAACTGGCCTGCGGCTCCCTATTATATATTTAATAGGGAGCTGTTCAGGAGCCAGAAGAGCCGGCTCTTCTTAGTGAGCGGAGCCTAATGAGCCAGCTGACTAAGAAGAGCCGGAAATCCCATCACTAGAAGACACAAGCCAAAAGCCCAGAACCTTGGAAGAAGCTTTTATTTATAGATTCTTACAAAGCTCAATCCAAATTATGTTGACCTGCCAACCAATAACTGCCTGTGATTCTGCAGGAAAGATAACAAGTGTTTCAACATAACATAAACATCTCATTTTAACCCTTCAGCGGCAGGCATGCTATATTGCAGATGTTAAAGGGAACCTGTCACCAGGAGACCCATTTTTAGCACTCCCCCAGTCCCCACAGAGCATAGTACATACACTGCCAAAGTGTTTTTGTATAAAAAATAGGTTTTACAGAAAAAAAGATATGTTATATTGTACCTTTCATTAGCATCTGCTGTGTGACTAGGCAGTTGCCAATTGGGAGGGGCTGGAAAGGAGCAGTTACCCCCCACCCTTGGGTAACATGTGACCTTTTCAAATATATGAATAACTCCCCTCACTCGGGATTGGCTGTAGAGGAGCAGGGGGCGTCACTAAGCCCAGTGATGGGTGTTTTCATATATTTGAAAAGGTCACATGGAGGAGCTGTTCCCCAAGGGTGGGGGGGAACTGCTCCTTTCCAGCTCCTCCCAAAAGGCAACTGCCTAGCGACACAGCAGATGCTAATGAAAGGTACAATATAACATATCTTTTTTTCTGTAAAACCTATTTTTAATACAAAAACACTTTGGCAGTGTATGTACTATGCTCTGTGGGGACTGGGGGAGTGCTAAAAATGGCTCTCCTGGTGACAGGTTCCCTTTAACACTACATTTGAGCAGTAGATGGCAGCAAAAGACATCTATTGGAGAGGTGTCAAACCTAGGGAACCTGTCATCAGCAGTCCTTTTCCTTGCTCCCCCATGTCCCCATAGAGAATAGTGTACACATTGCCGAAGTGCTATTATAGTAAAAATGGCTTTTTCAAAAGAAAAAAAGATAATTTAGATGAAAGTTTACTTTCTGTATGCAGAGAAGTGTCCCTAGTCCCATGGGAGTGGCCAGTGACGAATTGTTCCCCCCACCCTCGGGAAACAGCTCCCTCATGCATCGATTTAAAAAAAAAAAAAAAATCACATGTCCCCCATATCTCCTCCCGTCCCATGGGACTAGGGACACAGCTCTACACATAGAAAGTTAAACTTTTATCTTATCTTTTTTTCAATTAAAGCCAGTTTTACTATAAAAACACTTTGGCAATGTGTACACTATTCTCTATAGGGGCATGGGGGAGCCAGAAAAAGGGCTCCTGATGACAGGTTCCCTTTAAAGAGGCCCTTTCACCACCTCACACATGTGAAGATGAACATATCATTCTGTAGGGGCCGCTTCACAAATTCAGGGGCACATTGGGGCACATTTACCTACCCGTCCCGTTGACGAGGATTCGGAGTTCCCGCGATTCACTAAAAACGTTTGTCCAATTTCCTGCACGTGTCGCTTCCCCCGCTCAGGTCCGCCGGAGTTCACCATCTTCTTCCCGATGCATGTGAGTGCTTGGTCTTGCGACACAATTTCATTTTTAAATTCCACGGTTTTTCCGAATAAGTTGTTTTGTCCAACGGCCACGTCCCGTTTGTGTCGCCTGAAAGTCGGCGCCGATGAGCCACAATCTGATCACGTGCGCCAAAAACTTGGGGCAATTCAGAGCAAAACGGAAAAATTTGGGAAACCCAACGGAAATTCGTCCGACGTCCCTTAGTAAATGTGCCCCATTGAGTTTTCTTTCAAGACCCTACAGTTGTTGAGATATCAATTTCAGTATCTGACCATTATAATCCTCTCTACTGTCAGAGAGGAGGTGCTGGAGGGGGGCATGTGTTATGCTAATTTTCACTGATAAATACCTCTGCTCCAGCTCCTCCTCTCTGACAGCGGAGAGTATTATAATGGTCAGATATATTTATTAATATCTCAGCAACCGTGAGGGTTAGAAAGAAAATTCAAAGTATCCCTGAATCTCGATATAAGCCCCAACATATCCATATGTGTGAGGTGGTGAAAAGTACTCTTTAACCCCTTAAGGACGGAGGGTTTTTCGGCTCATTTCTTGCTCTCCAACTTCAAAAATCAATAACTTTTTCATTTTTCCGTGTACAGACCTGTGTGAGGGCTTATTTTGTGCGTAACAAATTTTACTTTCCCGTAATGTTATTTATTTTAACATGCCGTGTACTGCGAAGCTGAAAAAAAATTCCAAATGTGGAAAAATTGAAAAAAATCCGCACGTGCGTCACGTTCTTGTGGGCTCAGTTTTTACAACTTTCACTCTTCGCTCCAAATAACACGCCTACTTTTTTCTTTGGTTCGGTGCGATCGCGGTGATACCAAATTTATATAGGTTTTATTGTGTTTTAATACATTTTCATAAATTAAAGGAATGTGTACAAAAAAGAAAAAAAATTTTTGCCATCTTCTGACGCTAATAACTTTTTTATACTTTGGCGCACGGAAATGTGTGAGGGGTCATTTTTTGCAAAATGAGCCGACGTTTTCATTGCTACCATTTTGAGGTCTGTGCGACATTTTGATCATTTTTTATTTCATTTTTTATGTTATGTAAAAAGGTGTAAAAGTCGCATTTCGGACATTTGGGCGCCATTTCCCGCCTCGGAGGTCACCGCCGACCGTAACCGTTTTTATATTTTGATACATCGGGCATTTTGGGACGCGGCGATACCTAATATGTTTGTGATTTTTACTGTTTATTATGTTTTATATCAGTTCTAGGGAAAAACTATCTTTTAGACCATCTAGGGTACATTAACCCTAGATGGTCAGATCGCTGCTACCATATACTGCAATACTTCTGTATTGCAATATATGGCATTTTTGCAGCACATTCATTACAATGAGCCACTGGCTCATTGTAACGAATCTGCAGCTGCCAGATAGCCTCGTGTCAAAAGAAGACACGAGGCTACCATGGTAACCGTCTTTTAAATGCCGCCGGCGACTTTGCCGGCGGCAACGGGGGGGGGTTAATAGCCGCGGTCGGTGCTAGCACCGACCGCGGTTATTAGCGGTGGGGGTTTTATGCATTATGCAAAAACCCCCACCTTTGTATGAAGAGGACTCAGCCCGTGAGCCCTCTTCATACATCCCTTATACCTCTGCGCCGTAGAGCTACGGCGCAGAGCGTTAAGGGGTTAAACTAAATTTACCACTAGGATGAAGTATTGTAAACCAAGCACACTGACATACTGGTGTGTGCCCCCTATGGCAGGTTCTGCTCTTCTTGTAGGTCCTGGTTAAAAAAAAAAAAAGTTTAAAAATTATGCAGATGAGCCTCAGTGGCTCCGGGCTGTTAATGGAGCCTGGAGCCCCTCCGGCTTATTTGCATAATTTGCCTGATCACATATGCGTTTCCTGTGAAATGCATGCAATCGGCAATGAGCATCGCGTGTTTTACATTGTTCACATGCAAAACACCGGGTGCTCGTTACCGATCGCATGCATCTTGCATATGAGATTAGACGAAGCTCCTCCCCCAAGCATTTGCATCCCATTTCTAAATGCCATGTGAAGCCACGCCCTCCGTCATGATTCTGCTACTGAAATTATAGCAAAATAGAGAAGGAAATTTCTTTTTGCAAGGGATGAAAAAAAGAAGCGTCCAGCTTTGGTTAAAAAAAAAAACGGAGCATCCCATTGTGTGTTGTCTCAGTGTTTTGTACATCATGGTGCAAGGAAGGGGTTAAAACAGCCATTAAAGTGTGATGGGAAATAGAGAAAATGATCTTATTTCAAGTGAACGCTGATTTTATCTTCTCTATCTTCTATCTTTAGTGATTCCCGTGAGACGAGGATGATTCATGGTGAGTGTCATCTTTAGGGCATGGAGGGGCAGACATCTTTGCTTTCAGTCTTGGTACCTATGACCTTTTATAAAGACAGAAACGTTGTCCTCATAGGACCTTGGAAATGTGAAAACTTAGGATGTGGTGGGTTATTTTTGGAACTCCCATAGTCACAAATAGAGAAAGCTGCTAATTATTACTTTCTGTCATTATCATTAAGGGCGCGTTCACACGTTGCGTTTTGGTTGCGTTTTCATTGCGTTTGAAATGCATATACAACAGCTGATGTGAGGTAATTTGCTTAATTACATTACCATTTACGTTTGTAAACGCAATGTTAATGCATGCGTTAACAAAACGCATGTGTTAACGCTTTGTTAACGTGTGTGTGTTGACATCGCGTTTACAATGCGTTTTGTAAACGGAAACGTTAACAGTGATGTAATTAGGCAAATCACCTCTCCTCAGCTGTTGTATATGTGTTTCAAACGCAATGAAAACGCAGGTCAAAACGCAACGTGTGAACGCGCCCTAAAGGAAACCTACCATCTCAGATCTACATATTGGGGCTTATTTACTAAGGGTGCGCGGCCGCACTTTAGTCAGATATTCAGACATTTTCGGGTTTTGCACGGCTGTGAGAGGTATTTAACTGGGGATTGTGTTGCACGCGATAGGATTTTGGCGCAGCTGCCCCCCAGAAATTGGGGGCAGGCCAAAGAACGATCCGACTGATTCAGACTGAGTGCGGAATTTAACTTTCAAATTGTGTCGCAAGATCAGGCACTTACATGCACCGGGAAGAAGATGGTGAACTCTGTCGGACCTAAGCGGGGAAGCGACACATGCAGGAAATCGCGTGCACGATCTTAGTGAATCGCGGCAGATGTGCATTACGGTCGGACAATGCACTTTAGGGGAAAGTGTCAAGACGGGTAAGTAAATGTGCCCCTAGAAATGAAAGTAATGCAGAACAGCGGCGGCTGCGATTGGGCCACCGATGTGAGCAGGCCGCCGATGTGAGCAGGCCGCCGATGTGATCGGGCCGTGACCTGCCCCGGTGGGTGCGGTTTGGTCTGCGTTTGCAAACACAAACGCAGCCAAAACGTCCTGTGTGACCACGCCCTAATAGGTAGATCCGAAATGGTAGGTTTCCTTTAAATACGGAATTCGTAACATTATCCATGGGATGACGCGCTCTTCTTCTTGCGTGCAACTTCCTGCTCAGATTATGGACACAAATTCTGCTGTGGTTTGCGCTTTTTGATGCGTTTTCGACGCATTCTAAAGGCTTCAGGGCGTGGTCACGTGGGATGTTTTGGCTGTGTTTGCATTGTATTGTGCGTTGCGTTTTGTGACAGCGCCGCCAGTCTTGAAGACATGCCAAGGTTACATCGCGTTTCCACTACATCTGCTAAAACGCAATGGATCCTCAGCATCGTATCGTGTGAAAGCGCCCTCATTGTTGTATTGTGTTTAAAAACGCAATTTAAACGCCGGTGACACGTGGCATTTTTGTCACAATTTCGAACACATCTGTTTTACAAATGTTTGCTTGTGTTTGTGTTTTTAAAAAACGCAATGCCTGACGTGCGTTAATTTCGTGCAGCTTTGTCTCTTGGAATTTGTAAAAACCCTGTGATAAAACGCAAGGTAGAAAACGCCAAGTTAAGACACTTTATCCAAAAACCCATTAAAAAAAGCCAGTATGCAAAACTGATGTGTTTTACAAGGATACAAAAAGGTAATTGAAAAAACACACCAAAAACGCCATTTGTGTCACCGGCCTCAGGCCGCGTTCACAAGTTGTGTTTTGGTTGTGTTTTCATTGCATTTTTGTAAACGCAAATGTTAACAGTAATGTAATTAGGTAAATCACCTCTCCTCAGCAGTTGTAATGCGTTTCAAAATGCAATGAAAACGCAACGTGTGAATGCGGCCTTAGGCCGGCGCCACACAGGGTGTTTTGTCTGCGTTTGCACGCCCACCGGGGCGGGCCTCGGCCCGATCGCATCGGCGTTTCCATGGAAACGACTGCTATCGGGAACGAGCCGCCGGTGTTTCGCGTTAAATTAAAGCGAAACACCGGCGGCTCGTTCCCAATCGCGTTTGCAAGCGCAGACAAAAGCGCCACGTGTGGCGCCGGCCTTAGGGTGAAGACACACGTGGCGTTTTTAGGCCGTTTTTGGGCCATTTTTAGTCAGTGCGTTTTCAGATCGTTAAAAACGCAAGCGTTAAAAAACGCATGCGTTTTTCGAAAACGCATGCGTTTTTGACAGATTTGACCAATTATCTTAATTCAAACTGGTCAAAAACGCATGCGTTTTTAACGATCTGAAAACGCACTGACTAAAAACGGCCCAAAAACGACCTAAAAACGCCACGTGTGTCTTCACCCTAAGCTGGCGCCACACGTAGCGCTTTGTCTGCACTAGCCGCACATGTGACTGCGGCCTTACGTTGTTTTGTTACATCGCTACGGAAGGGTACGGTGCCGTGAGCCCATTGCCGTCTATGTGGGAAGTATATACATAGGTAGGTATATAAGTCCCCCATACGGCCCTGTGACTATAGATAGCAGGGCCGGATTATAGGCGGGGCTCCTGGGGCTCGAGCCCCGGGGCCCCCACCATCTTGCCCCCCCTAGGGGCCCCCACCAGATCGCACTTCCCGTGCCCCCCCTCATGAGCCGAACGCCGCCCGCCGCCTCCGGGCATAGGCGAGCACCTCCCCGGCGATCCAGCCCCTGCATAAACTGCCCGCCGACTCATCCTGCTGCATGGAGAGCCGCCCGCCGCCACTCCGCCCTCCCTTCGGCACAGGTGACCGCTTCCAGGCCCACCTAAACAAGCAACAGCCCCCCCCGGCCCCGCCCCCCTCACTCCCGGCTCAACACTGTTTCCCGCTCCGCTCAGTGGCTCCTCGCTCCGCTCACAAGCCTCCGTTCACTCCCGCCTCCGGCTCCCCGCCCCCCGCTCAACACCGCCTCCGGCTCCCCCGACCCCCGCTCAACACCGCCTCCGGCTCCCCCGCACCCCGCTCCCTATGCAACCGCCAACCCCCCTCCTTCCTGGCCGAATAAGCAACCGACCGACTCCCCCCCACCGGCGAACAAGGAGCGGCAAGAACCCCCACCCGCCCGAACAGGCACCCGGTCACCCTAACAGGTAAGTATATACATATGTGTTTTTCTGTGTGTATATATGTATATACAGTGTATATGTGTATATACAGTGTATATGTGTATATATGTATATACAGTGTATATGTGTATATATGCATCTACTGTGTATATATGTATATACTGTGTATTTATGCATCTACTGTGTATATATGTATACACTGTATATACATTCATCTACTGTGTATATGTGTATATATGTATACGCTGTGCATATATGTATCTACTGTGTATATGTGTATATACTGTGTATTTATGCATCTACTGTATATATGTATATACTGTGTATATATGCATCTACTGTGTATATGTGTATATATGTATATACTGCGTATTTATGCATCTACTGTGTATATATGTATATACTGCGTATTTATGCATCTACTGTGTATATGTGTATGTATGTATACGCTGTGCATATATGCATCTACAGTGTATATGTGTATGTATGTATACGCTGTGCATATATGCATCTACAGTGTATATGTGTATATATGTATACGCTGTGCATATATGTATCTACTGTGTATATGTGTATATACTGTGTATATATGCATCTACCGTGTATATATGTATATACTGTGTATATATGCATCTACCGTGTATATATGTATATACTGTATATTTATGCATCTACTGTATATATGTATATACTGTGCATATATGCATCTACTGTGTTTATACACGCATATATGTGTGTACAGTTATATATATGTGAATGATGTGGTTTTTGTATATACTGTGTATATGGAATGTATGTATATTCTCTCTATACAGAATGTGTGTGTGTGCATTTCCCGTATGTGTGTTTAAATGCTGTATATACTGAATGTGTGTGTGTGTATTTCCCATATGTGTGTGTAATTGCTGTACATACTGAATGTGTGTGTATTTTCTATATGTGTATATACTCTGGGTATTAGTTTATAAATGTATATGAGTGCATAAATGTGTGTGTATAAGTGTATACTTGTGTGTATATATGGGTGCAAGTATACGAGTGTAGAACTTTATGTGTGTGTGTATATGTATATAAATGTGGGTAATTGTATAAACACGTCTGTATAAGGGTACATTCACAAGAACGTATGGGGACGTATATCTGGCCGCAAATTTGCTACCGGATATACTTCCCTCAAAGGCGTCCATAGCGCCTAGGCTCGGTACTGTGAGCACCACGAGTACTCACTGTTTCGTGCTGTGGCCACTGTATGTAGCTGTGTTACTGGGGATGAGGCGGCTGTATGTAGCTGTGTTACTGGGGATGAGGCGGCTGTATGTAGCTGTTCCACTGGGGTGAGGCGAATGTATGTAGCTGTGTTACTGGGGTGAGGCGAATGTATGTAGCTGTGTTACTGGGGTGAGGCGAATGTATGTAGCTGTGTTACTGGGGGCGAGGCGGCTGTATGTAGCTGTGTTACTGGGGGCGAGGCGGCTGTATGTAGCTGTGTTACTGGAGGGTTGGCGGCTGTATGTAGCTGCGTTACTGGGGGCGAGGCGGCTGTATGTAGCTGCGTTAGTGGAGGCCAGGCGGCTGTATGTAGCTGTGTTACTGGGGATGAGGCGGCTGTATGTAGCGGTGTTACTGGGGGTGAGGAGACTGTATGTAGCTGTGTTACTGGGGTGAGGCGAATGTATGTAGCGGTGTTACTGGGGGTGAGGCGGCTGTATGTAGCTGTGTTACTGGGGTGAGGCGGCTGTATGTAGCTGTGTTACTGAGGAGGAGGCGGCTGTATGTAGCTGTGTTACTGGGGGCCAGGCGGCTGTATGTAGCTGTGTTACTGGGGGCCAGGCGGCTGTATGTAGCTGTGTTACTGGGGGCGAGGCGGCTGTATGTAGCTGTGTTACTGGGGGTGAGGCAGCTGTATGTAGCTGTGTTACTGGAGGGTTGGGGGCTGTATGTAGCTGTGTTACTGGGGGCGAAGCGGCTGTATGTAGCTGTGTTACTGGGGGCCAGGCGGCTGTATGTAGCTGTGTTACTGGGGGCCAGGCGGCTGTATGTAGCTGTGTTACTAGGGATAAGACGGCTGTATGTAGCTGTGTTACTGGGGACGAGGCGGCTGTATGTAGCTGTGTTACTGGGGTGAGGCGGCTGTATGTAGCTGTGTTACTGGAGCGTTGGCGGCTGTATGTAGCTGTGTTACTGCTGGGATAGTGGAAAGGAAGCAGGAGGACGTGTGTGTACGCTACACTTAGTGGGGCCTCCACCAGATTTTGCGCCCAGGGGCCCCCACCAACCTTAATCCGGCCCTGATAGATAGTAAACTAGAACTAGATTTATGAAACCTGTATAACACACAGACTCGGCCCATAACAGCAGATTGGTTGCTATGGGCAACTATAACCTTCCCCAACCAATATTTTATTTTATTTTTTTACAATTGCATCATATTAAACTTTATTTATACTTTCGGGAGACCGCGCAGTAGCACGAAGGACTTTATACAGGAGTGTTTCCCTTATGTGCGGTAATCTCTGCGCGCGCACGCGCCCCCGCCGCCTTTCGCGCCTCCCCGCGTCACACGCCGCTGATTGGTCCGAAATCTCCCCGCACTCACGGGGCCGCGCGGTCACGGCGCGGGGGGCGCGCGCCTGGGATTTCCGTGTAACATTATACCCGCCTCATCGCTCCCCCCCGGCGCGCACGTGAGCGCGCACGTGAGCGCGCACGTCACTGCGTAAGGAAAGTGCCCGGACCATCGAGAGGAGGCGGAGTAGGTCCGGAGCGCCATGGCGACCAACATTGAACAAATTTTCCGCTCCTTCGTGGTTAATAAATTCAAGGAGATTCAAGAGGAAAACCGTAACAGGTGAGTGCGCGGGGCGGCGGCCGGGTGTGTGTGCGCGCGGAGCCGGGGGATAGCATGGAGGGCAGCCTGAGGTGCCGCGGCCTGGCCGGGCCTACACGGCGCAATGTGCTGCAGAGGGTTCGGTGCAGTGTGCGCCATCCGCCCGTGGAGGGAGCCGGTCCTAGAGCTGCGGGTGGCGCCGTCTTCCACTACTACAGCGCCCGGGGCCTGCTTCCCTCCACCGCCACTCGGAGGCCGCATGTGCGGCACCACACGGCACAGGACTACAACCCCCAGCGCGCACCCCTCACTCTTGTATTCTCCCAGTGCGATGCTGGGAACTGTAGTTTTTTAACTCTTGTTTGCTTTTTACCTTCTGGACTTCAACTCCCAGCATGACATAGCGTATTATAAATCTATTGGGAAGCATGCTGGGTATTGTAGTTCTCCAGACCCTCCATGGTCAAATGCTTGAAATCTCTACGTGTTTTTTTTTTTTTTTTTTTTTTTTTTCGCCATGGTGATTTAATAAAATAATTTCTGATTATTTGCAACTAAGTGCTTGCTGGGAGTTATAGTTCTACAATCACAGGACGACTACCGTGTTGTAAACTACTGCTGTAACATACACAAGTATCCTGAAAATCCATGTTGGGAGTTGTAGTCCTACAACCTCCGGATTATTGCTGTGTTGTACACAAGTGATAAATATCTGACACTCCCATCATCTACCACCAACTGAAAGCTGCCAAAGCATACATGAGCCTTCAGGTCCATCTTCTAGTGTGTATCCTGATAAGCAATGCTGGGTTTAAAGGGAACCTGTCATAAGAAATTGGTCCAATAAACCACTAGCAGTATATTGTCAAGCAGCTGAGCAGCTTCTAGATGTCTATTTCATGGTCCAGTGTGGTGGCATCATCCAGACATTCAACTTTGAAGTGAGATGTAATTTGTTTTCAAGAAGTCAAGGAGGCGGAGAGTTTCACACTGAAGTTGACTTTCCCTGCCTCAGATTTCTCCAATCGGTGTAATTATGGTCCTGCATCCAGGGACCACACTGACCAGATCTCCTGATGTCTGGCGCATAATGTATATCACATGGGAGGAGGTGTACAGAGGCAGGAAGAGCTAGACTGTGGTGTAAAACTCTCCACTTACCTGACTTTATGCAACCAATTAACATATGACTTCAAAGTCCCAGGATCAACATCTGCAAAGAGTTTGTATGTTCTCTCCGTGATGTCCTCCGGTTTCCTCCCACACTCCAAAACATACTGGTAGGATGATTAGATTGTGAGCCCCATGGGGACAGGGACTGATTTAGTAAGTTCTGTGTGCGCTATATAAATAATGGAATTATTACTATTATTATAAAGTTGATTTTCTGGGTGATGCCATGAAAGAAACATGATCTGGAAGCTGTTTGTCAACATCCTGGTAGCTGTTTATTAGGTCAATTTTTTGATAACCGGTTGCTTTTCAGACAGAGACCATTTTGAGTTCAAAGACTATATCTCCCAGCATGCCCTCTGTTTCAATTCCATAATCATAAATTTGTTTTTGTAACTGGGGCTTGTATACTTGTCATTTGAGCCTCTTCTTAGCTCATAGGTTGTTATCACTGCCGAGCAGAGGCTTCATTTTTTTTTTTAATCTGACCATGTTTTTATTACCCTATAACAGTGATGGCAAACCTTTTAGAGACCGAGTGCCCAAACTACAACAAAGACACGCTTATTTATAGCAAGGTGCCAACACAGAAATTTAATTTGTGATTTATACTCCCTTCTCTGTTACAGTTTTCATTGATACCAGCACTCTGAGGACACCAATAAAGCAGAAAATAGTCCCAGGTACAGCTGTCACTTTTAAATAGCTCTGCACAGCATGTCCCGGGCTGTCTGGGACTGCAGGAAGATACCTGGAGTCCTCTCTGGTGATGGCCTGAGTGCCGACAGAAAGGGCTCTGAGTGCCACCTCTGGCACCAGTGCCATAGGTTAGCCATCACTGCCCTATAATGTCTACTTTTGCTTATGTCCCCCATGATCAGTGAAGCGCTGTGGAATATGATGCCTCTCTATAAATGTATTAGTTCTCCTATCTCATGGTGCCGTGTAACAACTAGTAAAAATAGGGGACACTATCTTTAATCTTTCCTTCAGAGTTTCAGGACTTTATTGAGTTTACCGTGAACTTGTGGTAGTTCTCTAACCTGTAGGCATAGTCCATACACTTACATTATAGATAAAGAATAAATAATTGGAGCACAGCAGTTCTTAAAAACTTTTTTTTTTAATTTCAACCGTGTTAAAATTTCACAGAGCAGTACTTTAACAAGGATGCAGTAAAGAAACTTTTAAGAACTTGTGATCTCCAGTTATTTATTCTTTCTCAACTGTGGGGTGTAACAGCTAGGACTCGTATCATACGGTTATCTGAAGCCTGATGTAAGAGAAGGGATCTCACAGGGAGAGAAATTATACCGAATTTGTTTGGGGAGTGTTTGGGTATTCCCTCAGATGTGATGTGTAGTGTAAGTAAATAGACTGCAATTCACCAACTCATCGAGGTCACATCAATAGGGATCGACTGTTTGGAGACCAAGGAATCCCATGGAAAACCTATGGGGTCAGCTTACATGACATATAGCACCAGAACCTCAATAACCTGTGGGCCGCCTATCTAAAAGAGGGGGATTCCGCCTCGGATGACTAGTGACTTGTGAATATCATGAGATGTAGTCAGCAGTAACTGATGCTCAAGGCCACATATTGAGACAGTGACATTTATGCGGTGGTGCACCAAGCGGTTTTTGGCTCCTTTTTCAATAAATAGTTTGAGATAATCCCCATTACAGCTTCTACTTACATTTTATATATCTACAGCATGATTTTTTTTTTTTTTTACATACGGTAATTCATTAATCATTACAATCAAAAATTGTAATTTTTAAATTATTGCATTATTAATTTTGCAAGGTTTTTTTTTTGGTGATTAATAAATTCTCTGGGTCTTCTGGAGATGACCAGTTACTGTACATGTCTGTCTCCCGCAGCCTAAGGCTACATTCACACTACAGTATGGGGGATGTATATATGGTCGACGTATATGCGGCCGATATACGTCCCCCATACATTTCTATGGGCTCACGGCGCCCTACGGGAGCGGTAGGTGCAGCACACATGCGGCACCATACCGCTCCGTAGCCCGGGAAAAGATAGGACATGTCCTATCTTTTCCTGTATTACGGCGCCACGGCCATATATCGCTATGGAGAGGCAGGGGTGAGCTGCGCTCACCTCCTCCATGCAGCCTAATATAGATGAATAATCGAGCAGCATTGGTGCATGTGCTGGGCCCCCACTAGTCATAGAGGATTATAATTCTTATCATTATAATCAGACACCTTTTGTTTATTTGAAAAGTTTAGTTGTTTTCCAAGATAATTGGGGACATTAGTATATGTGACCAGGTAGGCCAAGTATAGGCTACAATAATAACTGGGACATCACTGGTTCTGGTCCAGCTGGGTCTTAGTGTTGAAGGGGATGAGTATTCCTTAACTCCCCTGGCTTGCCTGGAAAACCCCTTAAATACTTGGTACAACACCATAGGGTGTTTTATGGAAATAACGTAGGGACTTTCCAAGTTACAAGAAAAAAAATTAAAACCTTTTCTTGTAGACACACTAATGATTTATTTTTTAATTTGAGGTTTATCCCCAGAGGTCCCGTGCTGCCTATTGGTGGGCATCCTGGTCTCTATATACATGGTATACGGCATGGTTACCACAGCTCTCTGCATGACACCAGAACTATGGCAAACTTCCTCTGCGGCCACTGATTGGCCGAGACAGTCACATGCCGTACTGTATGTAAACACATCGAGCGATTCGTGGAAGTAGAGCACTGCATCCCACTATACAAGTGACAGAAGTGTTAGATTTGTGCTAATGTTTGGGCTATTTTCTGTCTTTAGCCATAATCTATTGGAAATGTGATGGTCTTGGGTTGGGTGAAATTCAGATATTAGGACTATCCCCCCCCCCCCTTTTTTTTTTTTTTTTGGACATCAGATGTTACAGAGGACCAGTCACCAGTAAAAACGGCACTAGGTGATGTTACTAAAGTAAGCGTCTCCTAGTGCTACAACAGGAAACCACCGATAACGCTAACAAACACTGCCGCGCTGTACAATATAAAAGCTGGACTGCGCTGGAAGCGGTCAGGCTTATTCATGAGGGGGCGGGATTAGGGGCGGTGACTGCCGCAGTCACTGCCAGCCTATGGAGTGGGAGAAGCAGCGCCTCGGACCGCCCCCTGATGGAATACACCCGACTGCTTACAGCGCGGTCTGGCGTTTCTATTGTACATCGCAGCAGTGTGTGCTAGCATTATCAGAGGTTACTTTAGTCAGCAGCTCCTAGTGCCGTTTTTACTGGGGACAGGTCCTCTTTAAGTATATTTTCTTGAAATTGGAGCCGCTCCTTCACTCCCATTCGCTTGCACCCTGTAGTTTGGACTCTTCTCATGGTGGAAACTGTAAGCAATCTGCACATGCAGAATCAAGCCATGGTGGGACCTGCATCTAAAAGACATTTTGATGTATCCCGGGGATGAAACCATAACGATTGAGAAGGGTAAATTGAGTTTAAGAAAATATGTCTGCTGTCTGTCCTAAGACGTTCATCCTGGCGTTTTCTTGGTACATTTGGCTTGGAGGGCAGCATGGAGGGTGGTGGTAGCATGCAGTGTTACCTGTGTGTAGCACCTCATGCTGCTGGACTGACGTCTGTTTGCTGACTCTCCCGGCTTGGGAAGTCTCTGCTGCTGTGGTGACAGATGCAGGAACCCTGATGTCACTGTTAAACATCTATAGTCCGTTTTCTGTGGCCACTGCCTGGGCTGTGACCGGTGGCACTACTCGCCCAGCTGGGGTGTCAACAGACTGGTCATTGGACGGACATGGTGTGAGAAGGGATTTTGTGCGACTTCTACATTTTCCAAATCAGTTAAATGTTTTTTTTTAATGAACTCAGCAGAGAATCTGAAGCACAAATCTCAGGCTTGTTGTCAGACCTCAGTGGGGCGATACCATGTGTGAACTTGTTTTTGTGTTTTTGAGCTATTTTTTTTACTGTCATTTTATATTGTAGCAGAGATCTGAGACCTCCTTTTGGAAGATCCTGGCACAAATATTTGACTTGGTAGAGGTGTGAATAGATATGAACACGTGTAAAATTTTTCTGGGAGGGGTAGAAGTAGTGCAATAAAAAAACCCATTATTTAAAAAAATAAAAGTAAAGTTTAAAGTTTTATACTCAGCTATGGATGGTGCCGATTGGACCCATCTTTGGTGCTCCGTGCGCAGTTATTCAGTGAAGCCAGAGCGGTACACCCCGGCTCTATTGCACTTTTGTGTATTGTGCTGGTTGTACTGTGTTAATGGACAGGTGCAGGGAGTTCTAGAACAAGGTAAGTATTAAAGGTGTTTTTTTTTTTTTGGTGTATGCACATACATATATATATATATAT
This sequence comes from Engystomops pustulosus, assembly GCF_040894005.1. Taxonomy (NCBI): domain Eukaryota; kingdom Metazoa; phylum Chordata; class Amphibia; order Anura; family Leptodactylidae; genus Engystomops; species Engystomops pustulosus. The sequence continues at coordinate 246,035,552 of NC_092412.1, forward strand.
CTGGCACAGAGGGACTTGCTAAAGGGCTATTTGGGACAGTAAACAACTGTTAAATAGGACCTGTGGGTGGTTTAGTATCCCAAATTGTCATGACAGTTTCCCCTAAGGACTTCCCTGTGAAAGACATTCATGGCACAAGATATTTCCAAAACTTAAAAGACATCTACCAGCACATTTAGGGGTGGTAGACTGTCCCCAAACGTATGCTCATTACCTTAGGGGTGATGGGGGACTCCTCCTGGCATGCCCCGGGCCGTCTTCTATAACAAAATATTGTCTTTTAAACTTTATGTAAATGAGCCGGAGGCGCTCACATCTCGGCCGAGTGTCTCCTTGCTCTGTCGGAATCCAATTTATTCACGCCCCTTCTGTCTTCTTCCCCCATCTAGGCTGGCCGCAAGCACCCGGCTGTCTGCTAAAATCAACACATGCGCGTGGGCTACCTCCCGAGGTCCTCCGACTCTGGAGCGAAGTTGCTACAAAGTCCTGTGTGTCTTTTGCGCAGCCGCACTTGTCTCCGGCCAGCCGCTTGAGTGAGGAGCCGGACCCCTTGTTTTCGTGATCTATAGGGGTCTCATCACTGAGAACCCCACCGATTAGCAAGTTGGGGCCTATTTTGTGGATAGGGCTCAACTTTGATTAGTTTGAAAACCCATTTACTAAAAGTTACAAAAACTGTTCCTGTAACATAACCGGTGGAAATACCATAGCTCCCTGTTCTATGTCCCCCACCCCCTAATTCTCAAGTTCATAAAGTACCCACAGCCTATCACTAGATATGTCCCTGCCTCTCAGATATCGGATGGAATTTCCTTTCTACATTTACCTATTTTATGTGATTTCTCTTCCACTTACCTACAAAAGAAATCTCCTCCAAAGTCATGTGACAATGAGTAGAGATGAGTCAAGTTCAGAGGGACACTTCAGAGGCTCTTAGTTCTATAGGACCCTCCTAAACATGCTGCTGGTGCCATATTAAAGATAAGAATCTCATCTTTCAGACCACATCAGGATTGCGGTTCTTGGTTGGACCCATTTAGCCGTCTCTGACCTGTAGGGGGTCATTGTTGTCACCTGTGCTTTTCTTTCCCTAACTGAATGGCCATTCTGCAGGTTTAAGTAAATAACTGATGACTCAAAGTGAAAAAAAACTGATTATTTTTTTATTCTTTGTCCCCACTATTTTGTCAGGGAATGAAAATCAGCGGTGATAAGAGTGATCTCTCCATATCACAGGCAGGTGCAGGGACAGCGGCTCAGCAGTGTGAGGACATCTACAAACATCTCCCCACAGCTAAGCTTCCTGGACTTTTGTGAGTGTAATATTGGGTTTAATTATTTAATATTTTCTGTATTACAGGTTGCCGCATGCTTTGTATCTTTAATAAGGCTTTTCATACACTAATAAACACAACCAGATTGTGAAAAACCCAGCAGCTGCACACTGACTTGTATCAGATATGTACGTGGGGCAGCGAGCGATTGTTGTTTGTATGGACATGTTTCTATGCGTTAGGGTACATTCACATGAATGTGTGCACACGTCAGCGCGCTGGAGAGGAGGAGGATGAGAGCTGCTCCCCCCTCCCCTCTCCATAGAGCAGCGCAGGAGCCAGTGCCATAACACAGTCATGGTGCGGTGAGACAACATTTGCTCACCAGGCTCCATAGACGTTAATGGTGACCGATAATCTCCCTCATATCGATTCCCATTATGTTCTTGGGAATGAGTTTACTCGTAGCTATTTATCTAGTGGACATACCCTCATACCCATCCTCTGGGCTGAGAGATGGAGGATAGCACCCCAGAGCGATCTGCCCGGGAAACAGAAACCTGCTCATGTGTCAGTCATATTTACTGGACTGGAGACCGTTCTGTGACACACGCCTACAGAAGTAAAATGTTCGTCACATTCCTGGGAAATATGGCGGACACATGGACCGGAGAAATATTTCCGACACAGGAGTGTGCGTGAGACCTTCCAGATCTTCTAAAATATGGCTTCTTTACAGATAAGCTGCAATACCAGCACAATCCATGGTTATGTGTGGCGCAGTTTCTGGAAGTTTTCGGTGCTGGATGTCAGAAGTGAAAACTACTATTTGTTATCCCCTATCCTGTCTTGTTGTCATTCCTCCTATTTTATGAGGTGGTAGGGATTATCCTTCTCCATTCAGTGGTTATAGGTGCCAGAAATAACCATGGCACATCCCAAAGCCATTGATGGGCGAGTCAGGAGACTTCCATGAATTAGGAGTAACAGGACCTCCTTTCTTGTCATCTCAGTGGTCAGAACCCCTGATCTCTGATTATTATCAACAATTCAACTTGGGACAATCTCTTTAAATTTTAACATAATGATGATGATCTTTTATTGGTGCATAAAAACTTTCGAATTTTGTAATGTTTTTCTAAAAAAAAAAATGAAAGAAGGCTTCCATATACTTTATAGCTGTAGTGGTTTTGCAATGTACAGCTCCATATTCAATCCATATTCAATCCAGCGGCATCTCTCTCATTTTAATCGCCTATACACAGGTTTGGGTTTTTGGAAGATTCCACATCTGATCCATGGATGTGTGTAACATGCAAATCCACTGTTTGGGACAAATCACTGCCGAGATAAAGGAAAAACCTGCAGAATAAATATTCATTTACGTTGCCAGTGAAACCTTATCCTACTTAGATACTACTGGATTAGGTCTTAGGCTACAGTTACACAAACGTGTGTCCGCCTTACCGTACCACGGTGGGCACACGTCAGCGCACGGGAAAGGAGGAGTGCTGCTCACCCCCGCCCCTCTCCATGGAAAATGGTATAAATATGGATCCCAGTAGGTATAAAATTAACAAACTAGCTGTCTCTGGTTTAGCGTTGCATCTTCCATCTTCTGCGACGAGCTCACAGCCCCCATTATACACCGGATTATGCATGGTGACAATGTGCTGAGGGCACCGCACAGCAAACTCTACCGCAGCTCCTTTTCCCGCCAATATTTGTGGTGTAACTGGGCGCCTTGAATGGATGTTATTGGGGTGAGCGGAGCGGCACTCGGCCTGTTGTTTGAAGCCCATATTTAGGGTTTTGTTTTCCTATACGTGCACAGAACGTGTGCTAAAGCGCTGATTGTTGCCGTCTTTCCTTTGTGTATTATTGCTTTTATGGAGTAAAGGAACGAGAAGTTTCACTGCAACTATATGGAGTGCTGGATTGTTTTTTTTTTTTAACATATTTGTTCTTTTTAAAGCCCCCGGTCACCACTGCAAGTTGCAGTTAAAAGGGAGGTTGGCACCCGTTCTCTACATGGTGTGCACATAGGTTTAGGCAGTAGCGGGTCCAGTGGGGACAGGGACAAACCCTGTTACAGATTTGAAATGTATACATATGTATTGAGTTTTTTGGGCTAAAAATACTAATTGCTTTTGGGTCCAGCTCCCCCACAGATCAGATGTTCTCAGGATCTTATGGATCAGGAAGTATGCAGCTCAGTAACCTGCTCTGCCCACTACCCAGAGGACAGCGCTGTCTGCTTCCTGTCCTATTCTCCATTTATCAGCTACTGGGAACCCATCTGTCTTTCTATACATCTAATGAATGACTTCCCAGGCCTTGTCTGTAATGGACATTTCTAAGTAATGAATCACGGGCTGGATCTAACAGATTATTACAAAGTCCATTCATCGCCCTATTACACAAGTCTACACATTGCAATGTATTATTGTGCTGTGCACCTTGTGGCTGTAGGGGATCTTCAGGGATGGATTTTTTTTGCTTACTTGTATTGTGCTGAAGTAAGCAAATCTTTGTTTATTACAGCTCAAGTATAGTTCTGCAGATGTGCCGGGTGTCCAGCAGCGGGTGCTGAGTGTAATATACAGGAGTCGTCCCTATCAGAGGACGGGATCAGAGACATTAGTTTTGGCATGGATCATGGACTCCCTTTGTTGGCCTTTCATATGGGACAATGACAAAACGAAAGCTGATATGAATGATTGTCAATGAAAATGGCGTAAACTAATAGAAAACTTTTGCCCTATATATACATGCACATAAATGGAGGAGATTAAGAGATTAATTGTTCCCAGAGCCGCATAGATAGATACCTAACACTTCAAATCATCATACCGAAAGACCTGTAAACTTTGCGGACCAATTTAAAATTTTTTAATGTGACCAGATCTTGTAGTGCAGGCCTAGTGGCAGGGAAGCGCCAGCTGCTTGTCATGGCTGTACATGTATTTGTGTAGTACACGGCAGGTACGGGGGTCATTCTTCTGACTGCTGCACGTTTAGTGGAAAGGGATGAAGATACATGCGAGTAATTACTGTAATTACAGGTTGTAGGGCGACGCGCTTCTGTATTTGGAAGGTGCTGTGTTTTTATTGGCACATTGTCGCTTTACTTTCACTGAAATACAGGAACTTGGCGGCCGTCACCCTGATTATATGGGGCGATAAAACCCAGGGCCATCTGGAGTTCTGCCGTTATGGAGTTTTATATTCCTTTATGTAGCAGTGGATGCCCAGTTTTGGAGGCAATAACTAAATAAAATGGTTCAGACATTGGACAGTGCATTCACACCTCATGACGATGAAATTAAAGTACAGGCGGTCTCCTACTTAAGGACACCTGACTTACAGACCACCCCAAGTTAAAGAGGGACCCCTCTGCCGACTGTGACCTCTGGTGACCTTTCTGGATGTTACTTTAGCCCCAGGCTGCAATGATCAGCTGTAAAGTGTCTGTAATGAAGTTTTATTGATAATCCTTGTCCAAATACAGTAAAAAAAATGTGAAACTGCAAATGGCACCTGGGCAAAAAAAGATTTGTCTGGATCTACAATTATAAAATATAAAGTTTCGACTTGCATACAAATTCAACTTAAGAACAAACCTACGGAACCTATCTTGTACGTAGCCCGGGGACCGCCTGTAGTCTTTCAGTAATCGAAAGTTGCGGCTCTCAAAATGTGAAGTCAAAGAGCGATAGAGCTGTAGCAGAATTGTACGCCACCTCTTTTATGCTGTACGTTCATACACCAGTCATAGATTTATTTGCAGGTTTCATTTAATATTGGCGCCTGGACTGTGCCGCTCATGGCCTTTATACATCAAGGGCACAGCTTTCATTCCCATCCCTGGATCCTCTATCCTGATATCGCTCTGACGGAGTTGGGTCCGCCAGGTTTTACATGGTCACACATAGATGGGTTGTATAACGTACATTGCTGGTTGCAGTTGATCTGCTTTGGTTTTTACCTGTTAGGGGTCAAAATGGTTAAAGCAGCAAATAGTGTGATGTTTCAAGACCAGTGGTTCTTAACCTTGTTTTAAGTACCAAACCCAGCAGTTTCATATGCACATTCACCGAACCCATCTTTACTGATTAATCAAATATGTGTCCTGTCCTCCGTGGCGGAGGCTCTGACGAACCCCTGAGACCGACTCAACAAACCCCCTAGGGCAGTGGTGGCGAACCTATGGCACGGGTGCCAGATGTGGCACTCAGAGCCCTTTTTGTGGGCACCCAGGCCATCAGCCCAACAGAGTTTGTCAGACAAGACTCAAAGCTTCCTCCTGTGGTCCAAGACAGCCCAGGACGTGCCATGCTCATCAGCATTTTAAAGCAATATCCTTGGCTGCCACAACTACAGGAGGAGCATCTATGGTTCCCCTGATTCTTTCTCTTCAGGGGTCCCTGGAGGGAAGCTACAATCCAAATTTCTCCATCATCGTATTGGTAAACTCAGGACGCCTATACTATTGAAACCTGTGATACAGCAAGGATCAATAAGTTGCTACTAAAATTGTCATGCTGGCACTTTGTGACGTGTAAATGGTTATTGGTTGTAATTTGGGCACTCGGTCTCCAAAAGGTTCGCCATCACTGCCCTAGGGTAAGAACCACTTTCCATGTCGCCAGGCGGTAAAAGAATGAAAGAGGTCATGAAGTGGTTAAAGGGGTATTCAGGGATTTTTATTGATCACCCTGCTTTAATCTACATGGATGAGTGGGGTCCGACACTTGCCAATCCAACACTGCTCCCCCATTGCTTTGTTGCAGCGCTCCGGTGAGGGCCACTTACTCTTCTCAGGCCTTTGGCATCACATTTGAAGGGACTGAAAACATTTTGTACATTATTTTACTTTAAAGAGAACCTACCACCACGAATCTACCTATAAAGGTAGATCGGGTGGTAGGTGGATGTAAGGGACGTGAGGAGAGCTCTTTTTAGAGCTAATCCTCACGTCCCCGCTAACTTTTGGGAAACTTTATTAACCTAATATGTAAATTTAGTTATGCGGCTACTGGGGCGTGGAGTAGCCGGCACGAGGCTACACAGCGCGGCTACTCCACGCCCCAGTAGCCACATTACTCCTCCTACCCTGTTGTGTCCGGCGCACAGCTCCTCTTAGCTGCGCGCCCTCGTCCGATATGATGGCATGCGCAGTAGCCGGCTTGTCAGACGAGGGCGCGCAGCTACGAGGAGCTGCGCGCCGCACACAACAGGGTAGGAGGAGTAATGTGGCTACCGGGGCGTGGAGTAGCCGCGCTGTGTAGCCTCGTGCCGGCTACTCCACGCCCCAGTAGCCGCATAACTACATTTACATATTAGGTTAATAAAGTTTCCCAAAAGTTAGCGGGGACGTGAGGATTAGCTCTAAAAAGAGCTCTCCTCACGTCCCTTACATCCACCTACCACCCGATCTACCTTTATAGGTAGATTCGTGGTGGTAGGTTCCCTTTAAGTAGGACTCATCAGATCCATCAAAAAAAAGGTGAAAATAAGTTAAAAAAAAAAAAAAAAAAAAAGATATTTTTTGAATGGTAAAGGAAAGTACTTATTTTCAGAAAAATGCATTGAAAATGCCCATATTTGGGTGGTAACTGAGCACCTTGTGTGTTTATCGACGCTGAATGGTAAGGATTGAAATGAAAGGGCTGATCGAAGCTTACCGTATATACTCGAGTATAAGCCGACCCAAGTATAAGCCGAGGCCCCTAATTTTACCACAAAAACCCGTTAAAACCTATATATTTTTTACTCGAGTATAAGCCGAGTTTGGGTTTTCAGCACATTTTTTTTGTGCTGAAAAACTAGGCTTCTACTCGAGTATATAAGGTAATTGTTATCCCCTACCCAACAATCTGATCGGCAGAGGTCCAACTACTGGGACCTCCCCAATCATGAATGGAACCCCGCAGATCACAAGATTACGGGTCTCTTCTTCACCAATTGAATGACATGGCAGATCTATGGGAGCGCCATAAAAGGTTCAGTGATCTTTGGGATTGTCCTAGATGTGCAGAGCTGTACTCAAAAATGTGTAAACTGTATATAAACCATCCTAAACCCATTTTTTTCCTGCTTGTTTCCTTAGTGAAAACATGGACAGCTCTCATAATGGTGACCTTACAGCACCAGCAACAGAAGATGGCACTGAAGGATCATCATCAGTCATTACCCAGAATGAAGGGAGCAGTCAGACCGCCACGAAAACTGAAGACACTGACTCTAAGGCCATGGAAATTGTGGAATCACAGAATCTAGGTAATGGATTTTTATTACTCGATTTTCATTAATGGGAGGAACGACAGGTCGAGCTGCAGTCCTGTTCTCTTAATTGCTATAGGTCCTAACAGTCGGACCCTCACCAGATAACTTGCAGACTTGGTACAACCTCTTTAATGAACGTTTATTAATACTGAGGACAGAGTTTAGTTTGGTGGTCATGTGACCATTAAAAGTGACACCAGCACTTCCTCCCTGGTGCATTTGAAAGCACAGAATTGTAGCCACTACAGGAGCCGTTTGGGTGCTCTGGAAAGATGAGATATTTTTCTTTAAAGATCCTACCACCGGTTATCCATAATGAGGTAAATAACCTACACTTTATGGCTGCCCTAAAGTGGTCGGCCACAGTTAAGAAATTTTACCAAGGAAAGTACAATACGCCTAAAACCCCGAAGAGGGGAGTTCACTCATGATTATATGCACATCCCCCCACCCTTCCTCTCCCATGTCAGTGGTTAGAGCACAGGAACAATATGGATTATCACAGGAAGTCTGAATTCTTGGAGCTGAGAGTCACATGACCCACGGCTCCTATGGACATAAGTGAAGGTTTCCCAGGCTAAGCAAAATATTGGTGACCCCCATTAGGTTATTGTACATACCCTGGTAAAATTTCTTATTTGTGGTTAACCCCTTTGAGCCACAGCCCTATTATAAAAGAGGGCTTAAAGGAAATCTATCTTCATGATTAAGGATTGTAAACCAAGCACACTGACATACTGGTGTGTGCGCCCCCTCTGGCAGGATCTGCTCTACTTTTAGCTTCTTATGTCTTTGCTTTTGCAAAAAAAAGGGTTTAAAAATTATGCAAATTAGATGAGGGGCCCCTGCTCAACTAACAGCTATGGAGCCCAGAGTACTTCAGACTCCTTTGCATAATGTTTAAAGCCTTGTAAAACAAGGGCTTAAGAAGATAAAGGTGGATCCTGCCAGAGGGGACAGACACCAGCATGTACGTTTGCTTGGTTTACATTCATTCTGGTGGTAGATTTTCTTTAACAGTGAAGACCATCAAACATGCGAGATATACTTAACTACTGCCCACTCTTCTAGCTGTCATGTCCCCTTAACATGGTTTCTTTTGCTTAAAGATTGTTTTCAGAGCTCTCATATATATTTCTTTTGTTGTTACGGTTTATCAAACTAAAACTAATAATTTCTGAATGCCTGTTTTTCTTCAGCTCTCAGTATTTATATTTTGAAATATTTTCTTTGCAGCAGTTGAAAAGGAAAGTGAACCAAATGACTCGAAAACTGCAGACCTAAGCTCGGATGATGAAGTGAAAAAGGACTCGTCAAAGAAGAAGTCTAAAAAGCACAAAAAACACAAAAGCAAGAAGAAAAAAAAGAAAAAGAAAAAAGAGAAAAATGAAAAGAGGTCTAAATCTCCTTCAAGTGATGAGGACCAAGAGAATGCCAGCTCCGAGACAAAGTCTGCATGGAAACCGGTGATTTCATCACCAAGAGAGGAGCACACTGTAATAACTTTGTCGTCACAAACAGAGGTGAATGTGGATGCCCCCCCTTCGTTGGGTGAGGGTAAGGACCCTAATGTGGAACCTGTGAAAGAAATTCCCGCTAGACCTCCGATAGATATTGATTCTGGATTTTTTGGTCCCAAGTGTCCGAACGAAATGACTTTTCCAGTTTCTTCTGTTAGTCTTGCTACCAGTGAAGTTGAAATGTCAGAACCTTCAAAAGAAGTAGCTGAACCTTGCCTAGACAATAATGAAGTCCTGAAATGCACTGGTCAAGATAACGAAAAGGAGCGTTCAAACTGTGAAGCTGCTGAAGCCTTTCAGAATGAAATATCTTTGCCTCAGCCAGACATAGTAATATCAGAAGGGAAAAGCATTAAATTGGGAGAAAGCTTAAATTCTGAAGGAAATATTGACCTACTCAAACCATCTGATAATGTGTCACAGTCAAAATCAACCAATGAAAGTGTCTCAAAATCAACAGCAAAATCTCGATCTAGGTCGAATTCTTTAGCAAGAGACAATAGATCGAGATCCAAGTCCTTGCCAAAAGTGCCAAAGAAACAAGGTGACTCAAAATCTTCAACTCGGCAAAGATCGCGTTCTAGCTCTGCTGTTCGAAGACAAAGGTCCCGATCTAGATCTTTTAGTAGGAGGAGAAAATCAAAATCTCCTGTTAGACGGAGGCGATCGCGGTCTAGCACTTCTGCAAGGTATTCTAAATCACCAATACGGAGTTGGTGGTCGAAGTCAATAAAAAACAGAGAAAGATCTGTGTCAATTGAGAGGAGGAGAAGGTCAAGAACAAGATCCCTTGCAAAGAGACGAAGGTCAAGATCCAAGTCATCGGAAAAGAGACGCTATTCAAGGACAGCATCTAGTGCTAAAAGAATAAGGTCAGGGTCCCGATCTGCAAATTTAAGAAAATCAAGATCAACCAGTCAGAAACGTAGACTGCGATCAAGATCAGGCAGTAGACGAAAATCAAGATCTAAGTCCAGGTCGCCTTCTCGGAAACGAAGGTCAAAGTCTGTGTCTCCACTTCGAAGGCGAAGATCAAGAATATCATCTCCTATCAGGCGTCGTAAATCCAGGTCTCGTTCAACTGGGCAAAATCGCAGGTCTAGATCGGGCATAGCTTCCAGAAGACGTAGGTCTCGGTCAGATTCTGAATCCAGAAGACGCAAATCAAGATCTGGCTCTTTCACAAGGAGAGGTAGGTCAGGCTCGGCTACCAGAAGGAGAAGGTCAACCTCCAGAAGACTGAAGTCTAGGTCTGGCTCAGCATTTAGAAGACGCAGGTCGAGATCTGCTGTGGCATCTAGAAGGAGGAGGTCAAGGTCTCCCTCAGTAACTAGAAGACGGAGATCAAAGTCTGCCTCGGTGTCCAGAAGGCGGAGGTCAAGGTCTCCCTCAGCTTCCCGAAGACGCAGGTCAGGGTCTACTTCGGCCTCAAGGAGGCGCAGGTCAAGGTCTCCCTCAGTCTCCAGAAAGCGGAGGTCAAGGTCTCCTTCACTCTCCAGGAGGCGGAGGTCAAAGTCTCCCTCAATTCCTAGAAGACGAAGATCAAGGTCTCCCTCAGGCTCTAAAAGACGGAGGTCAAGGTCTCTTTCAGCTTCCCGAAGGCGCAGGTCAAGGTCTCCCTCAGTCTCCAGGAGACGCAGGTCGAGGTCTGCCTCAGTTTCCAGAAGGAGGAGGTCACAGTCTACCTCAGCCTCTAGAAGGCGCAGGACCAGATCAGTCTCCAAAAGGCGCAAGTCGAGATCTATCTCTGCATCCAGAAGGCGCAGATCAAGGTCAGCTTCCAGAAGACGCAGATCACGGTCAGCTTCCAGAAGACGCAGGTCAAGATCCACCTCTAAAAGACACAGGTCCAGTTCTATCTCGAGGAGGCGCAGGTCAAAGTCTAACTCGGTCACTAGAAGGCGCAAGTCAAGAACTGGCTCAGATACTAGGAGGCCTAGATCAAGATCTGGTTCAGGTACACAACGACAAAAGTCCATTTCAACAACCAACAGAACATCCAGATCTCCTTCAGTTTCAAGGAATGAACAGTCTTATATTAGTAAAGTCCAGCTAGGAGAGAACAGTAAGTCAAGCCCTTCATTAGAATCAAAAGAAAAAAATAACGAATCTGGATCTGTCCTCTTGAAATCAAAACCTGGGGAAAGTGAACCTGTATTAGAGCCCAAATCCTCTGGTGAACAAAGAAAGTCAGAAACCATGGAAGTTGATGGAAAACCACTTTCCTTATCTACATCAACAGCTGAAACTATTGATACAAATGTACTTACAGTAGAAAAGCATGATGGGATTAAATTGCCGGAAGTGAGATCAGCATCCGTGACCGAATCAAACGCTACTTCACCAGAAGCTATTGAAAATGAAAATGCTATAGAAAAGGAGTCTTCACCGAGTCTAGCATCACCGAACATAGCTGTGCTGGATGATCACGCAAAATCTACGTTCTCGGAATGTCCACCGGAACAAATTATTCCTACCGATGTTCCATATAACGAAACGTCCTCTACAGAATGTGACATGGATATTGACCCAATCTCGCCCACGCACATCTGTATAGAACAACCAGCAGACTTTGCCACATCAATAGAGTTGTATCCGGTTGAGAATGTAAATAACAAAGAGCCGCACACAAAGATGGTAGATCTAGGAAGCGCAGATGGTCCAGAGCAGAAGATTATAGGCAGTACCGGAAAAGATGCAACTGTGTGTGAACTGTTTGGTGCTTCTCAAGACTCTGTTCAGTTACATGAAGTATCACAGCAGGAGAGCGCTTTAACCATAAAGTCAACAGAATTTATGTATTCTGTCTCTTTAGGAGACCATGTTCCAAGCAATTCCTCTCATCCCAGTTTGTCTACTGTAGACCGTATTCCACACTTTACGGACCAAGGTTCAGATCCTCTATGCATAAGCAATTTAAAGTCAACAGAGCAGTCATCGGAAATCAAAGCTTCTTCCGACTTGTCTAGTTCTCATCCTTTGCCAAACTTTATAGAAAGCCCGGAGAACTCTGAGCCTATCAAATGTTTGAAAAATGCTGAAAATCCAATGGAATCTGTACAGAGTTTTTCTAAAGCAAATGTTTCTCCAGAGACTTTTAGTAAAAATTTGGATTTATCATCTAATAAGCAAGAAAATATCCTAGTCAATAGCTCAATTTCAAATGAAAGCCAAATAGATCCAGTAGATAATAGTCTAAGAAGTAGTTTAACTGGTTGTTGGAAGCAAAGCGCGGAACAAGACTCTGGAAGTGACCACCAAAGAGACATTAGAAATTTAAAGTCCCAAACCCTGGATGAAGCTCCTCCAAAAATATCCAATGAAGCCGAAAATGTTGCTGTATCCAGTACACATAAGGAACTTCCAAATGATAATTTCAAGGAAACTGGTAAATCCGAAGTAACGCACCTTGAAAGCAAGAGGACCCTAAAGGAAAAGACTTTATCCAGCATCCACATGAATCAAGATCTTGGTAATGCTCCAAGTCAAGTTGAGGAACCTAAGGAGATGCCAGTGTCTTCACTTAATAAGACACTGCTTGTGAACACATATAAGCCACCTGAGAAGGGTATGGTTGATGTTGAAAAGGTTCTCAAAGCAGATGATAAAGAATCCACCAGGATGGAAGAAGAGTTTGTCTCAGAAAGTGTTCTCCAGAGTAGTTCAGTTCCACTAAATGTAGGTGATAAGATCTCACAGTCTCAAGAAATTTCCTCTGGCAAATTGGATTCGTCCACAAAAATCAGTGCGTGTGCTTCTGAAGAGAAGACTGTATGCATGCCTGTCTTGAATTCCACCAGTGAGAAGATGGAAGAACAACCATACAATAAAATCCTTGCAAATGCTACTACCGTTGCCCCTGTCTGTAAACCATCACCTTTTAACAGTATGAATGACCGAGAGGTGGACAAGACATTTTGTAGAGATACTACCCAGAAGGACACTATCCCAAATATTGATGAAGTCAGCAGTAAAACAAGTATTTCGGAAAGGAGTGAAAAATCACATCCCAGCTCAAGCCAGGAAATTGAGGCCAAAGTAAACTCTGGGATTCAAGAAAATGCTTTCTCACAGAATCTTGTCGAACACGTGGCTTCTGATGCAATAGTTGACAAATTGGGAGTGGGTGACCGTATTCCACAGAGAGACGCAGTTGTAAGTAAGGACACTAAATCAGCTTCTAATGATTCTGCCAGTGAAAATATCACTAACAATATAGGTGAGGCTGTAAATGATGACCACAACAGACAGGAAAAAAGTGTCAAGTCTTTAGGATCCATTAATACAATCCATTCTTTCACCGAAGTTAAGCAACCTGAATTAGAGGAAAGTGCAATAGCAGCTAATTACTCCAAGGGAGAACCTGCTTTTAGTGCTTTAAAAGAAATTCAGAAATATTCAATGTTGTCACCCAAGGCTTTCCTGCCAGATACGGGCAGACTTCCTGTTCCACTTCAGTTCAAATTTAGCAAAACCTTCAAGACTCTTGGTGTCTCTCAGCTGTGCAGTGCATCTGAAGACTCCTCTGATGTAGAAGTTTCTAAAGTCAGCAACTCTTCAAATGTTGCACCTAACCCTACTCTGTCTACATCTGGATCTCAAAAGTCTAGTTCTAAGACTTCTCCAGAGTTGCATACTGCTCGACAATCTGGCAGTGTTAGTTCGGAACTGTCAAGGTCTTCCCAGGATGCTGAGGCTTCCAAATCAGACCATCGATCCGGGCAACGCTCTGATAACCTCCAGTCTACCGATGACTCTCAGACTGACTCTAGTGTTAAACCATTTCCTCATATTTCTAATGCTGTTTCCAAATTGGGGGTTAAGCAGCGGCATTACAGATCAAGATCTGAAGCTCAACATAGTCGATCACCTTCTGTAGACAGGGGACAAGGCTCCCGTTCACGTTCTAAGTCTTTATCCCGAAGACGACGCTCACATTCGAAATCTTCATCACGGAAAAAACGGTCCCAATCGACATCCAGAAAGAAAAGCTCACACTCTAAGTCAGTCAGAAGAAAACGTTCTCGCTCCAGATCAAGGGGTCGAAAGAGGCGCTCACAATCCAAATCCAAGGGCAAGAAAAAGCGATCTACTTCAAAAGTGTCAGGAAAAAGGAAACGCTCCAGGTCAAAATCCTCCGAGAAGATTACAGGTTCCAAATCTACAGGAAAACTGAGGAGCTCACGTTCTAGATCAAAAACCCGAAAAAACAGATTACAGTCTAAATCCCCAGAAAAGAAAGGAAGGTCACGAAGTAAATCGGAATCGAGGAAGAATTCACGCTCTAAAACTGCTAGTTCAAGGAAGAGATCCCGATCCAAATCTACAAACCGCAGAAGAAAATCCCACTCTAAATCATTATCCTCAAGAAGTCGATCACGCTCTGCATCAAGGAAACACATTTCCCATTCAAAGTCTTCAGTACATAGGAAACGTTCCCATTCCAGTTCAAGATCGGCATCTCCAAGAAGACTTTCCCGCTCAAGAAATAAAAGACGTTCCTTCTCAAGATCGCCAGCTGCACGAAGTAATTCAAGATCACGTTCTCGGTGGCAGCGCTCCAGATCTCGTGGAAGATGGTGTCGTTCACGTTCACTTTCAACCTCCAGACGTCGCTCTAGATCTTTGTCAACTAAGAAAAAGAAATCGCTGTCACCTGTCCGTAGGCGCCGATCACGATCACAAATCAAACAGAAGGACAAGTCTCCCGTGAGTAAACGCAAGTCAAGCACCCCACCGCCGCCACCTCCACCACCACAGAAAAAAAGTACCTTGCCAAAACCTGCAGGTTTCAAGCACAGCATTGGGCTAAAGTCTCTTATTCAGAAACAGTTGTCCCAAGCCAAGTCACAAGGTTCTACTGGAAAGCTGTCGAAGGAACAATTACCATTAACTAATGCAACAAGCAGAGCACAGTCATCATTCTTTTCTAGTAGAACACAGGCATCTTTGTCTAACTTGAGTAATATTGGACAGATTCCGGTGCCTAATTTGGCTGAGGTACCTCTACCCAGTGTTTCTGCAGGAAGCCAAGTTCATATGCCCAGTATACCTCATTCTGAACATCATTCTGTATCTAGTTTGGCTGCTGAAACACAATTGTCTGTTCCTGACTTAACCACTGCAAGCCAATGGCATGTACCTGATATGTCTGGAGGAGCAGCATGGTCTGTACCAGATATTGCTGCAGGAACCCATTGGTCTATGACCGACCTAGGAGCTGGTGCTCAGTGGCCTATGTCTGACCTAACTGCTGGTTCACACTGGCCCATGCATGATATGACTGGTGGAATGCAGTGGTCTATGCCCGACCTTGCACCTGGAACACAGTGGGCTGTACCTGATGTAGCCACAGGAGCACAATGGGCAGTGCCTGACTTGGCTGCTGGAACACAATGGACTGTGCCCGACCTCACTGCAGGATCTCAGTGGGCCATGGCTAATATGCATGCTGGAGCACAGTGGGCTGTGCCGGACTTGACAGCAGCACAATGGACAGTGCCCGATCTTACTGCCGGAGCACATATGCAAAGGGCTGACTTGGCACCAGAGGCTCAAGTTCCAGGCTCAGATCTTGCCCTCGAAGCACAGGTTCCTGGTTCAGACCTTGGTGCCGAAGCGCAGGTTCCTGGATCTGATTTAGCTGCTGAAGCACAGGTGCCAGGGTCTGACATGGTAGCTGAAGCTCACGTGCCTCCTGAACATGAGTTGCCTTCTGAGCATAGTGTGATGCCTGATGTAGCAGCTGAAGCATTGGTGCCAGTGGCAAGTTCCACAGTTGTGCCGGATGTCGCAGCAGGAATTCCATTACCTGATGTCACCGCTGCTGCACACTTGCCAGTACCTGATGTTGCTGCTACAGTACATATGCCAGATGTAGCAACAGAAGCTGAAAAACATATGGCGAAATTTTCTGCTACACAGGCCTATATGTCTTTGTCCCCGGTAGTGTCAGTGGAGGAACCGTGTTATGAAGAGCCTAATTCTGCATCTTCTGAACAACCGACAGAATCTGACTCGGGTGCTGCTTTTGTACAACAAACTTCTTTTGAGCCCAGTGTTGAAACGTCACAGAAAATTGAAGAAACTTTGTCCACTGTGCAAGAAGCGCCGCTAGATTTGGACAACTCTCCATCTACTGAATCGGATAATAAAACCAAGTGCGATGTAGAGTTAACTCAAGACCCTGTAGTAGATGTAACAATTCACCCCCCTCAGGTTGAACCAACCATGGAATCTGAATCCTGTGTTGATGATGAAACTTCTAAGTTGTCCGGAGTCCCTTCTGCTTCCTTTGAGAGCACTGCCCAAGCCATATCTGTGGAGCCAAATACTACATCAGAACACAATTTGATGGACTGTCAGAAATCCTCCGATAGTTCCTTGCAATGTGAAATCCATTCTTGCTCTAATAACGTCTTTGTCGAATCACAAGACGGTGCTGTCCAAACGGGATCTGTTGATGCCAGTGAGAAAGCGGACCAGCCTCTACTTGCCGTGACTAACTCAACAACTGACAGCACCTTGGAGATAGAAGAAAATAACCGTCCCGAGGAAACTTTGATGGAGGAGACTATTACAGAGTCTGTCTGTTCCACATGGGTTGCACCTCATGATAGCCCAAAAAACACACCACAGATCGAACCTTCAGTTAACTCTAGCACAGAACTGGAAACTGATTCTCATGTTTCAAATCTCGACAAAATTGAAGCTCCTAAACAATCTCTGCAAATTGATCCCAACCTCTGCCCCCCTCAACCACCTGAACACTTTGCCAGTCCTCAACCTACTCAACTTGTTGAACCATATACTAGTCCTGCCCACCCACATCTAGTGGAATCCTATTCCAGCCCTGTACATCCCCAGTTGGTGGAACCTTACAGCAGCCCGCAGCATTCTACGTTGGTGGAACCCTACAGCAGCCCGCAGCATTCTACGTTGGTGGAACCCTACAGCAGCCCGCAGCATTCTACGTTGGTGGAACCCTACAGCAGCCCGCAGCATTCTACATTGGTGGAACCCTACAGCAGCCCGCAGCATTCTACGTTGGTGGAACCATATAGCAGCCCGCAGCATTCTACGTTGGTGGAACCATATAGCAGCCCGCAGCATTCTACGTTGGTGGAACCCTGCAGCAGCCCGCAGCATTCTACGTTGGTGGAACCCTGCAGCAGCCCGCAGCATTCTACGTTGGTGGAACCCTGCAGCAGCCCGCAGCATTCTACGTTGGTGGAACCCTGCAGCAGCCCGCAGCATTCTACGTTGGTGGAACCCTGCAGCAGCCCGCAGCATTCTACGTTGGTGGAACCCTGCAGCAGCCCGCAGCATTCTATGTTGGTGGAACCATATAGCAGCCCGCAGCATTCTACCTTGGTGGAACCATATTGCAGCCCAGACCGTCCTCAGTTGGTGGAGCCTTATGCTAGTCCAGAATTTCCACAACTAGTTGAACCATATGCTAGCCCAGATGGTGAGCAGCTTGTTGAGCCCTACGCTGACACAGCACGCACACAAATTTGTGAACCTGTTTTGACTGAAAACTCCTGCAACATCTCTGAAATACCCCACGATCACTCTCTCTCTAGTTTGACCTATGCAACTGTGACATACACTCAGATAAATACAGAGTCTTGTTCTGATGCCGCAGAAGTAAAAAGTGATTTGTCGCAAGTGCATGAATACTCAACGACTCCAAATATACCTGAAAAGCAAAATGAAGCGGTTGACTCGGATTATTCTCAACTCAGTAACTCAAATAATGCAAATGCATCGGTGCAAGAGGTTCCAAGTCCTAGTCTTCTAAAAGCTTCATCAGATAGCAATTTTAGTTCCAAGGAGACAACTGCTGAAGGATGTTCAAAGGATGAAATGCAGTCAGTAGAGCTTGCTACTAGATCTTCTTTAGAGCCCTCTCAAAGTCCTGCCCAATCATTTAATCAAACAATTGACAGTCCTTCCACAGCTCAAAAAGATGAATTATTTCCCATCGCTGTCCTTGAGCCTCCTAATTCCCGTAGTCCTGGTGAACCAAAGCTTGATTTGTCTTGTGCCACCACCAGTCAGCAGCTCCTGGGTGAACATTGTGTTACAGATGGAGATTCCCAATTAAATGAACAGTATCCAATGGAAGTTTCTCAACCACATAAAGATTCTGTTAGTTCTGGAGAAAAACAGGAGCAGCTGTATAGTATGCCGCTGCAAGCTGGGGAGAACTTATCAAGTCCATCTGTTCCACGCATAGATGACGAATACATCAATGTTGCTCGTACATCATTCACTACGACTGAACAGCCTCCCACTGAAGACCCAGTTGACCAGCCAGTTGAGATTTTGCCTATTCCTATTACATCAAATAATTCCATAAGTTTGTGCGATGAAACCTCATCTTGTATAGTCATGCCTTTACCAGACAGACCAGAAGAAGAAGCCATCTCTGAGTATTCTCAATCAGAAGAGAGCAAAGCTACTTCTGAATGTGATTTAACTGGCTCCTTGCTTGCAACTGCAGTTGATAAACACATAGACAAATCTCCTCCTAGACCAGACTTGGTAGTCATTCATGAGTCTCAAGATAGCCTTTGCCCCTCTCCATCAAAACAGCTCTCCGATTGTCCGAGTGGCTATTTTTCAGAGAAGCCTTCGGGCGCTGACCAGGGCACACAATTAGAATATTCTACCAAACCCGACAAGAATCTGAACCAAACTATTAAAACTGATGACTCTTCTAACATCACTGTTGAAAACCCATTGGCTGCTGAAACTACTTCATTGTCAGCCGATTTACCTTGTATTAACCAAGAGAAACTAGAGTCTTCAACTCCAAACCAAGCCTCAGATTTATCTGCCGATTGTAAAAGCCATAAGCAGGAGGAATCCAGTGACTGTGCAAAAACTGATAACCATTTTACAACTACTCCACCAGACTTGTTGCCTTATGATTCTTATCAGCCAACAGATGCGCGTTCTGAACCATCATCTGAGCAAATTTCATTCAACTCGCAACCACCACCTGAACTTCTGCCTTACGATTCTGAGCAACCTGCAAGCTCTTTTCAAAATACTTGTGATTACTCTGCTGAACAAAGTTCTTCAGATTTCCATGCGCCACCTGAGCTGTTGCCCTATGATTCTGATCAACCCACTGTCATGCATAACCAGCAACCGATACCTACAGAAGATCTACCCGTCTATGACTCAACTACTGTCCCTCTCAAAACATGCATATCTTTAGATCTTCCTTCAGTGAGCACTGTGGACAACTCTAAGGATGCAAGTGTGACTAGAAATGAAATTCAAGAAAAATGTGACATTTCCAATGAGACTGTTAATACACAGTCAGGTTTTGCAGAAGAAGTGTCTTCTGAATGCACTATAGTGGAGGTTTCTACGACGGAACAAGCATTTATATCTGAAACTTCACAAGAACTTTCAGTTCCATCTGCAGGTGTTGATTGTAGCCAAGGGAATCAAAGTTCTTCCTGGTCTTCAGCTGCTGAAGTTCTTCCTGCTCATAGACCAGCAGAAAATGAGGAACCTGAAGTACAACCAGAACATCTTGCTTCTAGTTGTGAAAATCAAACCGAGCAACCTCAACAATTGACAAATATTTCTGCGGCTTCTGACACACAATACCCTTCATCTTATGAATCCGAAACCTCAAGCCTTGTGCCGTCAGTGCAAGAAGAAAGTTCACTTCCAAAGTCTGTGGAAAATTCTGAGTGTCCGCAGCCCCAAGCTGTATCCAAACAGACTGATCCAATCTCAGAATTGAAAAGCAAACGGGAATCTTCACGATCAAGATCTATAGACAGAAAAAAATCTAGATCTAAATCCGCCTCAAAGACAATAAAACGCTCTCGCTCCAAATCGGCAACTAAGTCCCATTCTAAGTCTTTGGTGAGATCAAGGAGAACAAAGTCTCGCTCGGCTTCTCCTTCTGTAGTAAAAAGGAAGGAATCCACTGTGCACAAAAGATCTTCAAGGTCACCATCTGTTGGGCGCAGAAGACGGTCCCGATCCTCATCGCTGCCTCGCGGAAAGCGTTCTCAGTCATCATCCAACCGCAAAGCTCATAGGAGGCGCTCACAGTCTCAACCAAGGCAGTCTCGCTCACCCTCTAAGCTTCGTAAACAGTCTCGCTCACCCTCATTGTCCCGCAGAAAGCGTTCCCGGTCTGCTTCTGCTGCTCACAAGAGACGTTCCCCTTCTGCAACTCGTAAGAAAAGCTCTCCATCACCTGCTACCCACAAGAGACGCTCACCTTCTGCTAATCGCAGAAGGCGGTCACCTTCTGCTACCCGTAGGAGGCGTTCTTCCTCAGTTACTCGCAGAAGAAGGTCCCGCTCTTCCTCAGTTACTCGCAGGAGACGCTCCCGTTCACCCTCTACCTCTCGTAGAAGAAGGTCCCCATCTACCACTCGCAGAAGGCGATCTCCTTCTGCCTCTCGTAGGAGACGTTCTCCTTCACCCTCTGCTTCTCGCAGGAGGCATTCTCCATCACCGCCTGCCACACGCCGGAGACGCTCTCGTTCACCCTCTGCCACTCGTAGGAGACGTTCTCCATCAACCTCTGCATCTCGCAGAAGACGATCCCCATCTACAGAGTTTCGAAGGAAAAGGTCCCCATCATTGTCTGTTTCTCACAAGCGGCACTCCCACTCTCCATCAGTACCAAGGAAAAGACGCTCCCATTCCACATCTGTCTCCCGCCGTAGACGCTCCCGTTCAGCCTCTCAGAGGAAGCGCTCCCGTTCTCCATCTGCCCAGAGAAAAAGGAGGTCTAAATCCAAATCTCCATCAAAATCGCCAACAGGCAAACGAACAAAGTCTGATCGATCCCGGAGTCCCTCTCAGAGCGAGGTGTCGCGCAAGAGGAAGACGCGATCACGATCTTCATCAAGAGACAAGAAAACTGTTGAAAAGCGGAGAAAAAGATCTAGTTCTAAAGATTCTTCGAAAGATTATTACAGCGGCAAACAAAGACGGAAAAGTAGAACACCTTCAAGACGGAAAAAGTCCAGATCTCCTAGCAGGAGAGCAAGTGTATGCAAATCTCCAGTAAGAAGGAGAAGATCAAGGTCGCCCGTCAGAAGAAAGAGTTTCAGTAGATCTCCCATACGTCGAAAGCGATCAAGATCTAGAGATAAGTCTCTGGACTCCGCGAGGTCTCCGAAACGCCTCACAGATCTTGGTAAATACACTTCCTTATTTTTTTCTATGCTATTGCTTACTTTTTGATGGCCTGATTAGTGCCGGAAAATCAACATACAACTCTACCAATTTTCCTTTTCAGACAAAGCACAGCTTCTGGAAATTGCCAAAGCTAACGCAGCGGCCATGTGCGCCAAGGCAGGCGTTCCTTTACCACCTAGCTTAAAGCCTGCCATATCACCTGCTGCACCCATGGAGGATAAGATTACCCATCGGACGTATGGGGTGACCATACAGGAACTCACTGAGGTTAGTTACAGCTGTCGAAATATAAAGTGTCCTTCAAAAGACACCAGTTAGCGCCTGCCACATACTTGCTCGTAAATTGGCTGTCGATACCGATTAGCGGGCTGCATTTAACTGCCTTAGTATCATGTGGACCCATTGTGTAAGGGAGAATCCAGAACCTATAGGACATGTTAAAAAGGACCTGGAAAAAAAAACGTGCATTCACATGTCTTGTACTTTACTTTGCACCAGATTTCTAGCGTGAAATAACTTTGGTTATAATATAACCTGAATTATGATTTACTGTATTTTCCGGGCCATAAGGCGCACCGGAATATAAGGCGCATTAGTCCGATGCGCCTTATATATGTAATAATTCCATATATAAGGCCCATCGGACTATAAGGCGCAGGGTCAGGGGCGTGGCGGAGGTCCGCGGGCGGAGCAGAGACGAGACCCGACGCGACGCGGGGAAGGTGAGGGGGAGGTGGAGAAGGGCAGCGGACCATACTTACATAGGTCCCCGCTACCGGAGACAGCAGATCTCCAGCGGGAACTGCAGACCACGCGGCAGAAGTTGTTCGTGCCGTGTGGTCTGCAATTCCCGCTGGAGATCTGCTGTCTCCGGTAGCGGGGACCTATGTAAGTATGGTCCGCTGCCCAGCGCCATACATAGGGCGCACCGGACTATAAGGCGCACTTTGGATTTCCAAGGAAATCCAAGGCTTTTAAGTGCGCCTTATAGTCCGGAAAATACGGTATTAGGGATTTTTTTTTTCCATATTTTATATATATTGTATTGTTTTTTTTTTGTTCTTTTTTTTAAGAAATGCAAACAAATTGCTCAGAGTAAAGAAGATGACGTGATTGTTAACAAACCTCACGACTCTGACGACGAGGAAGAAGACCGACCTTTTTATAATCATCCGTTCAAAGTCAGCGAACATAAGCCGATTTCCTTTAGTTTACTGGTAAGTACTTCAAGCTAAAATAGTCCGTTTTCAACTAAATTGGCATAAGCGCAAATTGCAAATAACAACACTTTGTAATAGATTTTGTCTGAGAAAAATGCTTCCTTCTCCACTAATGTGGCTCTTATTGTGCTCCCTTTTCTATCGAGACCGACAGAATATCATTGAGATTGTACATTGAAAACTACTGGTAGACTCCCTTTTTGACATGATCTAGTTGCAGCCAGTCTTGGGTATTGTCCCTGGAGATATGTGTGATCGAACCATTGTGAGCAGCAGGACCGTGAGATATGTATTTATTTCCCAGGATTGTAGCCACTGGGGCTACAAGATATCTTCAATCTACTCCACAGTCCCTCCCCTCTGCTGTAATATCTAACCAGAAGCCTACTACTGGTGTTGGTTGTGTGATCTCACACAGGAGTAGTTACGGTGCATTAATTTTGCCTCCAATCCTGCAATATCAATGCATTTTCCAGTCTTGCTGTTACTTAAAACATACAAAATTATACGGTTACACAGCTCCCCAGGGACAATACCAAACACTTTCTGTATGATGAGAACTCCTGGGAACCTGCCTTTCAAAGCTTGATGAAGAGGGGCAGGCCAGCCGTGAGTCAGAGCTGTTGGGCAGTAAGACCTAATATATCACTGCAGAGGCTGCAGAAAGAACGGCTGCTAGAAAACATACAATTTTCTCTGCTGATCTGTGATCACTTCCTTAAAAAGGTGACTCTCCTTTCAGCAAACTCTGAATCAGGAGTCCAGTGTGTAAGAAGTGAAATTGTTACTGTTCTCGTGACTTAATTTTTTCTATGGTTTGCATAAAACAAAAATTGTTAATCTGGACATAGTTTAAAAAAAAAAAAAAATAAATAAATAGGTAGAGTGAAGGGTGCACAGGGTATAGTGTGTGTCTTTATAGAGCATCTACCATCATAATCATGTTGACTGACGGATTGTAGACTTCTCTTACTGACCTGCTTGTTTTGTCCTCCTGTGCATCTGGTTTCTACAAAATGCGGCCATTTTAGGATATAATGGGGCACATTTACCTACAGGGTCACCGGAGGTCACAGAAAGTGCATTGTCCGTGTATAATGCAGCGTGCGATTCACTAAGATCGTGCGTCTAAAAATCATGAATGTGTCATTTCCCCGCGACAGAGTTCACCATCTTTTTTGTTGTACATTTTAGACATAGGGCGTGCGACACAATTTGAAAGTTAAATATGGCGCTCAGTCCGAATCAGTCGGACCAGCCGACGGCCGCCCCCTAATTTGTGTCGCCCCAGCAGAGCAGCTGCGCCACAAAAGGGTCGCCTGTGCCACAGCACGACTCTTAGTAAATGAGTCCCAATGTGTTGTAAAATATGCACTAATATGCGCTAAGCCTTGCATCTCCTGAGCGTCTCTTGGCTCCGTCGGCTTTTAATTGCAAGTCCAATAGAGCTTGCAATGTCACCGGTGTGGGGCGCAAAATTAACGCTGGCTACTGTGCTGTTTCTTCCGCAGTATGTTCATAACAGAACCTGCCGAATAAAAGTGTGGACTTATCCTTAGATGGTTTCACCTTTACCAATACGTCCTAAAGACATTCCGTATGTTATGGACTCCATCCGTTCTATCATGCACATTAGGCAATGTGGTCTAACAACCAGCTATATAAAGAATATTTCAGATGTTCTATAGATACAGGAAAATACACATTTGTCCAGATTTTCACCAGATAATGAAGTAGTACTGTATTTTGTGCTGCACCCCTGTTTCGATTCCGTCAGGGTTTACTTTATTTTTTGCTGCACCCCTGTTTTGATGCTTTCAGGGCTTACTTTATATTGTGCTCCACCCTTGTTTCGCTGCCGTCCGGGTTTACTATGGTTGCGGTTACAAATGTACTGAAGATTGGCACTGGATTTCCTTAGCTTGCTCTTTCTTGATCTACTCATTAGATGGAGTCTATTTGGTTCCTTTCCTTATTTAAAGGACACCTCTCATCAGGTCTGTGTCACTTGTCCTGTCACCTCTACCTGTTGGAGCAGCTCACAAGGATCCCATCCCAGCCTTTATCTAGTTATTTCATACATTAATTATTATTTACTATTCTTTATTATGTAAATGAGGCTGGTCACATGGTCAGAGGCAGTGATGTCACCCCTGTTCCCCCTCCCCTCTCCTCCCCCTGCTCATGTCTGTGTGTAATGTATAGTAAAGCATGGCTAGTGTGTGTGCTGCATCTGCTGCATCCTCCTAATACACAGAGACACAGACATCAGCTACACATGAACCTGACATGTTCTGCTGTAACATGGCTGCCTGGAGCTGTTGTATCTCTTCTATACACACACACATGCACACACAGGCTGCAGGGGGCGCCAGCACCAGGAAGCACATCATTATACAGCCTCACATCATTATACAGGCTGTCAGTCAAGCACTGGGGGTGTGGCTGTACCTCCCTCTCATGAATAGAGTGGACAGCTTGAATATGCTAATGCTTCATTGGACATTTCACAGGTCATTTGCATACAGCTTTAGGACCTCATTGCTTAGGTTTACAGGCATGTAGAGGGACAATGAAGGGATAGAGGCAATGCTCTCTAATGGCAGTTTATGAAAATATATTTAGATTAGGAGGTTATTTTGCATGACGGGTTTGAATGATTGGGTTTAAAGGTGAAACTCTTTCAGTAACTCTTACGATTTGATCCTTTTCATGAGGTTCATTGTGGTTTTGCCTTCTCTCTAGAATCCCAGCTTGAAACCAGCTCCTAAAAATCAGGTAACATTGACCAAGGAATTTCCAGTGTCCTCTGGTTCTCAGCACCGGAAGAAAGAGTCCGACAAAGTGTACGGAGAATGGGTGCCGGTCGATAAAAATACAGAGGAAGCCAAGGACGACGTCTTCACGAACACAGCACCTGCACAGGTAAGGCCCCGCCGTGTGCTCGTACCTGCAGTAATCACACCTTACCCATTCATTCCTTAGGCTAGGTCGCCTTTGTATATAACATTTGTCTGTGTGCAAGGCTTTAAAGTTTTTGGCCTAACTTGTCAGTGTTTGGGGAGAATCTGATCTAAATAGTTAAGACACGAGGGGGGTGGTTGTTCTTTTAATAAGATTTACTGATACAAAGTAGAAATTTAGACCCTTGGTTGACAAACAGAATATCCAGGATTTTCCTAGTATAAAGTGTTCTCCCTTCCTACTTTTGACTCTACTACTACTGTCTAGTCACTGGTAACCTATGGAAAACGGAGCAGATGCCATTTTTTTGCTCAAAAGTCATTAGGGGGACCTACAGCCTCGAAATTAACACACACCGGCTGCTACTATGCAATACTGATGAATGCAACCATGTAGCCGGTGTATGGCGTTGGCTGCCTGTGTATTAATACTTAAGTGATTTCTGTTTTTAGGTAAAAAAAAATCTGTTTTTCGTCATTCTTTAAAAAAAATTCCCTATTGCAATATGGCGTTTTCTTGTCTTCCAGTTCTAGAATTGTTTGAGGAAGGTGGATTATTGCCACACTTGTAGACCTGTTGCCAAACCAACGTACTGATGGGGCTGAGACCCTCCCTTCTTTAATGGCCTCTCACATGGACCTAATGCTTCCAGATCCTGAGTTGGTTGCAAACTGGGTCATTAAAGAAGTCTAAAGGACTGATTCCTAACAGCGACAGGAAAACGCAGAGACAACCAGTACCCCCAGATGCGCAGAAACCTATGTAAAGTTCATCAAGACTACGGACGTATATATTTATATATAATTTTTTTTTTTTCCTTTCTGTGCAAAGTTGTGAAATCTCTTGGCCATTGTCCAGATAATGTCGTCATGGGACGGTATGACGCATCCGCAAACCATGATATGAAGTCCGTAACGAGTTAATAACCTTAGTAGAAACGTAATAAATTGCACATTTATCGCTATTTTTTTTTTTTTTAATTCCAAATGAAATTTACAATAAAAAGACGGAGCTTGACCGATATTTGGCTCTTGCACATTGCTAGGCTTTCCCATAACGTACGTAGTCGTAGTCAGAGGATTAAAGTATAAACTTAAAAAAAAAAATAATAATTTTACTTTGCATGGTTGTTGTATCTTAAGGCTTTGAGTTGATACTTTTGTGTTCCAATGTGACAGAAAAAAATTCATCTCTGAATATATATTATTTTTTAATTTCCAAATTTTTTTTTAAGTCCAAAGAGCAGTATAATTGTAATTACACTGATTTTGTCACTTGCGGAGCTTGGCCTCAGACTCTTGGAACAGTGGTCCGGTCACTTGACTCTGATTTGTCACCTTCGTGCTGATGACCCCCCATTAACATAATTACCTGGATTAATAGTCTGGAGTGTACAAATCCTTCCGGGTCTCTCTTCTGTGCACAGTAGATTATAGCGGAGCAGACAAAGGCTCAAATGCTTCAATGCGGTTTAAAATAATTTTTTGGAAATTTTTTTTCCAAGGATTCTATGCTGCGTTCTACTGTTTTTCAAAAAATTTTTGGCTGTCACTGTGTGAAAGAAAAAAAATCATCAGTTTTACTCAAATTTTGAATATGGATTTGGGACTGTTTGATCACATAATTTGCTTCTCTTGACCTTTCTGTATTAGTTTTTGTCGGCCTTTCTGCTTCACATTGAGAAGTCTTAAGGCACCGGCCCTGGAGAGCTCTTTACTATCCCGGTAACATAAATCAAGAGTAATGATTAGTTTGCTATTTTTGTCATCTTGTATTTTTATTGTAAACCTTTTTTTTTTGGGAAAAACACAAATTTAAAAAAAAAAAGTGTGTTTAGATTGGGTGTGCTCCTCACACTGCTGTGCTCTGTGAATTTTTCCTCCTTTTTCCCCGAGTATTAGCTGCGGTATCCAATCAGGTGCCTCTGACAGCTTTTACTTAGCATAAGGAGTAACCATGGAGCAGTTCAGTGCCCAGAGCACAGCAGTGTGAGAGCACACCCCCCCAGCGTACTTGGAGACGCTGTCGTCCTGGTATATTCATTTTTTTTGCAGTGCTTTAAGTTGAAATACACCGATGAGACGATCTTACCGAGTTTTTGATAATTTTACAAGCGGCATCTCTTAGGCGCAAAAATACGCAAAACTTATTTTTCCTGTACACACAGCAACATGTAATCCCTCCACACTGCCAGACAATGCAGTGCCTTGCACTATGGACACTTCTGGTAGCAGAGCAGTCGCAAAAAAAAAAACTGCTTGTAAATATGTTTCTATTGTAAATGGACTCGCTATGAAGTCGGACACCGCTGTATATACAATATTGTTATGTTTAAAATGTATGAGAATAGTTGAATACCGGCAGAATAGTCGTGTGCTTCACGGTTTTTTTTTTACGGCAGAATGTTTTTTTTGTTTTTTGTCGTGTTCTTTTTTTTTTTCCCCCTCGAATGTTTCTGCTAATTTTTGGTTTGTGGAGACTTGTGTGAATTCAATGCTGATTTTTTTTTTTTTTCTCTTTGTTTGTATACCACTTTTGTTTTTTTCTTGGCACAAATTTCTAAAACGTCCTACCCCACCCGTGTTCAGCCTTTTTTTTTCTTTTTGTAACCTCAGAAAGAAGCTCATACGATGACTGCCTTTTGCAAACTTGCGTTGACTTCAGCTCAAAGTCATGTTTTGACTATTTGGTAGAGACCACCACCATCCCCCAGCCACCCCCTCCCCCCAGATCCCGTTTGGCTGTAGCCGTTTTAGACATTAATTATGAAAATAAATACATTTAGGGAATAATTTTCTTTTGTAGGGATTTTTAAGAATTCTAAATTGTTTCATGGCAAAAGCAAGACTTTGTATTGGAAGAGGAGATCATAAGGGCATTTATGAAAACGGGGCATCGGGGAAAGGCGTTGTAATATGCCTTGTGTTTTTTGTTTTTTTTTAAGTTTAAGACTAACTGAAAAACCCTTCTGTGGCCGGATTGGGTGTAATGATCAACATTTAGGGAATATGTTACCTGTGGCACTATATTCCAGTAGGATGAAATCTGGACCCTGAGCTTCCAGTCCTGGTCAGACTGGAAACGGTGAGGCTACTGGAACAAAAACTGTGACCACTTGGCCACCAAGGTCGTGAGATGCTTAGCCATTGGCCACCAAGGTCATGAGACGCTTACCCCTTTGGCCATTGCCCATTGGCCACCAAGGTGATGAGATGCTTGCCCATTGGCCACCAAGGTGATGAGATGCTTGCCCATTGGCCACCAAGGTGATGAGATGCTTGCCCATTGGCCACCAAGGTCATGAGATGCTTACCCATTGGCCACCAAGGTCATGAGATGCTTACCCATTGGCCACCAAGGTCATGAGATGCTTACCCATTGGCTACCTTGGTCGTGAGATGCTTACCCATTGGCCACCAAGGTCATGAGATGCTTACCCATTGGCTACCTTGGTCGTGAGATGCTCAGCCCTTGTGGTCTGTGACTGGGGGTAGATGAATAACCCTTATTCTTTATAAACCCTTCCCCCGGCCTCCGATGGGTTTTACCGGTTCCCTGGGAAACCCCTTTAAAGCACTTTTATAGCTTAAACCACTTTTCATAAGTGTCTTGTCTGTTTTTATATGAAGTGGGAGGGGGGGAGTCAACGTAAGCCAACATTACAAACCACTGTCAAGTAAACTATTCCTGATTCACATCGAATACCAAATACAAACGTTCTTGTAAATGTTTAATTTTCTTTTTCTTGGAAATGTAATTTTGAAAACGAATAAACAGATGGTCCAAAACTTTTGTTTGTCTTAAATGTTTTTTACTCCTTATAAATTACTAACGATGCAAGTGCTTCCGTTATTTGGGTGGTGAAGGATTGACGGGTATGATCGGCGCAACATAGTTTTCGCTGGTTTTCTAATATTTTTGGTTGGTGTGTGTGTGTTTGATGGGATCGAGTAACCCTTGCTGAGTGTATGTTTTTGTTTAATTAATTATCCTGATTATACTTTGATAATTAGGTCAATTAAGCCGGGCTTATGTTTAGACACAGCAACCAACCCCAAGGGAGAGAACAGTAGCTTGAACCAATGATGAGACAATCGGTTTGTCCAAAGGCTCACCCATGCTTCCTTTAGGTGTAGTCTTCACAGCTTCCCCTCCAATAAAGTTGAGCTTAAGAGCAGCCATGTGGTAAGATGCAAAGGTAAATTTTAGGTTAGGTTTTGGGAGCAGAGTCATTGCCAACCAAACTGGTGCAACCAAATACAAAAAGAATCGTGAGCGGGAAGTCCTGGCTCTTCATGGAAAGGATGGAGGTTGGCAATGGGTTTCCCAGATACCATAACATCTAGGTTAGTGTTGTAGGCATGTTCTTGTCGCCAATTCCATTCTAGAAAATTTAGTTCACATAGATGTTGTGAATCAAAAAAAAGGGTGCATCAGAAGATGCTGGGAGTGATGTTCCATGTATTGGACAATGTGTGGTCTTCATACCGTTCTCCTACAGAAGTTGGTTGTGCCGTGATGCAGGAAGCGATTCTCTTAATGAGTGTGATGTATGTGCTTGATAGGTTAGCAGCGTGTACTGTTTATGGGTCAGTAGATATTCACACAGGGGCACTGATGGCACAGCAGCTGAACCTTTTTTGACCGTCGTCAGATCCCATAATGAGATGTCCTAAAGATGTGGGAGATGGCTTCAGATGTCTGTTATGGAGTTGACAGGTAATGCTGTACTCAACTTTACTTCTTAACGCACCTTCTTTGTCTATTGCTCTCGGGTGGAGGATCTGACTCTCGGCAATCCCGATGATTAATTTTAACATTTGGTTCTTCATGCCATCTACTTGGCTTCAGTTTTGGCAGTTGAACCCGGTAGGCAATGAGGTCACGGCCCTCAAGAAAATACCGTGGCCTTCATATACCTCGTGGTAGGGCTGCCGAGAGTTGGACACCAACTGATGACTTATCCTATCCATAAAAAAAAAAAAAATCTCCTCTGAGTTGTAGACTAAATTTAGTCTTTGGCCACCCATTAACCTTCCCCAAACCTAAGATTTTACAAAAATTATGGCAGCTTAAAGACAATGTGATGGGGGCAGACGGTGGAAGAAGCTTGTTAAGATGGGGCCTGGCCATTACATATAATGTCCTACCTTTGCCTTGACCTCCTCATTTGCTTTGTAAAGGGAAACCATTAGCATTTACGACCCAAGCAAAACTACAGACAATTTTAAGTATTGTCCCCGGAGGGCTGTGTAATCTTACCTTTTGTTGTTGTTAGCAGCAGGACTGTGAAAAAATTGCATTTATATTCCAGGATTGTAGCTTTTTTCCTAGTTTAGTGGGTTTATCCTCACACTGCTGTGTTTTTTAGTTCTGTGAACGGAGTTGCTTGTCGTCGCCGGCGATGAGTCTTCTGGTTGGCTACAACTGTAGCAATTCTGAGTATAAGGGGAGGGGCTGTGGAGCAACTGAATCCAAAGTGCTAAGAACACAGCAGTGTGAGGACCCGCCTCCACTCCTGCTGATACCACCAACATATATTCTAAATTCCATCATATCATGATGTCATATTCCACAGAGAAATACAATGTCACCACATTTCCCAAATTCTTTCGAGTCGTGTGAAAACATTCGATGATATTCACCATTATACAGGGAATACTAATATGATGATGGCCGTAGAATAGATTTTCATTTATTTAAATACTTTTTTTTTTTTTTTAATCCATATGTTCCCTTGTTCAATATTTTTCCAGCTTTATTTTATTTCAGGATTTTATTTTTTCTTCCTCCAATCAGGTCATAACTTCAGAGCTCGATTCCTTAGTGTAGTTAGGCCGGTGATTGCGCTCGGAAGTTCTGACCAGATGGGATCCGATAAACAGGTGGATGATGCTGATCCAGTGCTGATGTCACTCTGGGGCAGGAGGGGAACAAATAAAATCCTATAATAAAGATAAGTAAGCCTTTTATATATACATATCTATATATTTTTTTTCTTTTTCATCTGCATGATATTAAGAATGTTCTTCCCACTTATAGTTTTTTTGAAGTATTTTTCCTCTGTGTTTTGCTTTTGCTAGTAGTGGACAACTCCAGCCATGCTTGAAAATTCACGTTTCAATGCAATCTCCTATTTCTACCCTGGTCATTGTTGCCTAAAAGGGATCCGGGCTGCTGTTTTGCAGAGTCGCTCCACATTGGAGAGAACTGTATTCTCTGTCTCCATAGAAAAAGATGGCCGCCAGTGAATTCCCTTCCAAGTTACCAAAATGGCAGCGAAAATTAGCCTCACTTTGTTAATTCAACTCAAAATGGTAAACCAATAATAATTACCTAAGATAATTGTATGAAACTTTCTCATGTATTTTGAAAAATGTCCTATTGATGAGCTCTTAACCTTTGCAATGTACACTTGGAGGTGAGCAGCCATTTTTTCAGATTTTCCTTGAAAGTTGGGGAATTACTCCCTATATAACAGACTTTGTAGAATATTGTCAATATTTTCTTGACATTATGTGACCTGTAATCTTCATTTCCCCCTCTGAAGTCTCTAGCTGTAAATTTGCAGTTCTTTCTAAGCACGCTGGAGGAGACCTAGCTGCTGTCACTCGAGTGTAGGGAAAATCAGATTTGGGAGGGTGATAAAAGCCAAAGCAGCCAAAGTTGCTTAAAAGGAAACCTACCATTTGATTTGATATATTATGAAGCAAGTATACTTTGAGAATGCTGTAGCTACACTGATGCAGGATCATATCTTGGTTAATCCCTGGGCTGAGTGGTTTTGCTGACAAAACAATTTAAAACAATGTAAAATTATGATAATGAAGCTGTCTCTCCTAGTACATTAGTGATGCACTGGTGCACAGGATGATGTAATCCCTGGGTTGTGCCTGAAGGCAGAATAATTAATTGTTGCACAATCCCCCAGCTGCTGTGTAAGGCTACATTCACACTACCGTATGGGGGACGTATATACGGCAATGGGCGCACGGCCCCCTACGGGAGCGGTACTGTGCAGCACATGTGCGGCACCGTACCGCTCCGTACCCGGGAAAAAGATAGGACATGTCTTATCTTTCACCGTAGTACAGCGCCGTGCGCCATAACTTATGGAGAGGGGCGGGGGTGAGCTGCGCTCACCTCCTCCTCCTCTCCCCGAGCACTGCCGTTGCCCGCTACGGTACGGTACGGGCGGGCAACGGCAGTGTGAATGTAGCCTAAGGTTGATTAGTCCTATCTGGACTAAACCCTGCGTGTAACTCTGTGTAACTTTTGCAATCATGCAATCCAACTTTCCCAAGGTCCTGAACATTATAATTGCCTTTTTCAGCAAAAGCACTCAGCTCAAGGATTAAACAAGATATGCCCCTGCATCAGTGTAGCTACAGCATTCTCGGGGTATGTTTGCTTCATACTGCATCAAATCAAATGGTAGGTTTCCTTTTAAGCAAATTCGGTTGAAAAGTTTACGACCATTTTAATTTATATGAGAAAGTTGCTAAACATTTTGTGTACAATTTAATTAAACTAAACAAAGCCAATTGTGTAAATCTATATTTCTCTATGGTAACAGACTACAAACGAAGCCTGTGTAGTCTGATCCTACAGTTGAACTCCACTAAATCTGTCCCTTAGGCTCATTTCACACCATCGTTCCTTAGTAAAGAATTGGGGTTTAACGTATCAATTTAAAATTTTATGTCATCCGTTATGTTTATGCAGGAATCCGTTATCCAGTACGGAGGAAAAGTATTGCAGCCTCCGTCCACAAAACGCATGGATAACGGATCCCTGCCTAAACATAGTGGGTGACATAAAGTTTACATTGATGTCAATTGGATTTTTAATTGATACGTTAAACCTCCTTTCTTTACTTTTTTTTTCACGGAGGTAAGGAAAGGTAGTGTGAACTCAGCCTTGTTACATGTAAATGTATATAGAATGTAGAATGACCACAATATCAGACAACCTAGATCTTGTTTGTAGAATGTTGCCATGGAATACTGGAATACATTTATCAATCATGTATATATGCCCGAAATAAGTTTTTTTTGTTGTTTTTATTTTTGGGGTCTTCTTTTCAACTGTTGTCTTGAGCCTTTATCCATACTCCTACATTGCAGGCTGCTCTGTGTGAAATCTGTAGCCCCTCTCTGCTCTCCTGAACACAAATGTTATGACTTCTCTACCCAAAAAAATTGAAAAGATTCGCCAGCTTTCTAAAAATTGAGACCAGAGAAGAAGGGCCCCATACACCAGGAGCACTCGTCTTGGTGATTTCGCAGTGATCAGTCTGAGCAGCCTGCAATGTATGTGACTACATGAAGGCTGCACAAGGTCAAGCTGAACCTGTAGATAAATTACAATGGCAAAAATATTTACTGATACTTAAAGGGAACCTGTCACCAGGAGACCCATTTTTAGCACTCCCCCAGTCCCCACAGAGCATAGTACATTCACTGCCAAAGTGTTTTTGTATAAAAATATCTTTTTTTCTGTAAAACCTATGTTATATTGTAGCTTTCATTAGCATCTGCTGTGTGACTAGGCAGTTGCCAAAAGGGAGGGGCTGGAAAGGAGCAGTTTTCCCCCCACCCTTGGGATTCAGCTCCTCCATGTGACCTTTTCAAATATATGAAAACACCCATCACTGTGTTTAGCGACGCCCCCTGCTCCTCTACAGCCAATCCCGAGTGTGAGCAGTTATTCATATATTTGAAAAGGTCACATGTTTCCCAAGGGTGGGGGGAACTGCTCTTTTCCAGCCCCTCCCAATTGGCAACTGCCTAATCACACAGCAGATGCTAATGAAAGGTACAATATAACATATCTTTTTTTTTTTGTAAAACCAATTTTTAATACAAAAACACTTTGGCAGTGAATGTACTTTGCTCTGTGGGGACTGGGGGAGTGCTGAAAATGGCTCTCCTGGTGACAGGTTCCCTTTAAAGGAAACCTACCACTTGTAGTGGCAGGTTTCTGATGGAAATACCGGGCACCAGCTCAGGGTGAGCTGGTGCCGGAGCTTATTTTCGTTAGTGTTTTAAACCGCGGTATCGCGGTTTAAAACACTTTTTAAACGTTATAGCGCTCGCTTAGCGCTCGGCGCTTACCATGCGCGCGGCTCTCATTCACATCCTATGTAGCCGTACGCACGGTAAGCGCCGAGCGCGTACCTGCCTGCGCCGCCTATAAAGTTTAAAAAGTGTTTTAAACCGCGATACCGCGGTTTAAAACACTAACGAAAATGAGCTCCGGCACCAGCTCACCCTGACCTCACACTGAGCTGGTGCCCGGTATTGCCATCGGAAACCTGCCACTTCAAGTGGTAGGTTTCCTTTAATTTCCACCATAACCTAAAAGCCCACATGAATCTATCTGAATTTTCTGGATTGGCTGAACTTCTCCTTCTAAATCAGAAGCTATAGAGAGAGCATGCACCCATATAAAGATCTACACAAAAGTGCTTCCAAATCATCATGTCCCTGAAGTTTGGCTTATTGAGGTTGTCTGCCCCCTTGGCTCTATATGATACTACTGACCTATATTTAGGATAATACTTTAGGATATCTGAGGTTTCATATCTTATTATGTGTGTGATATCTTACATCTGCCCCGAATATTACTATATATTTCACTACAATAACTTTATTCTAATGAAGAAGTTTAAAAAAAAATACATTTGTGTGGGCTGAGTAAAATTATTGCTCACCACCATCCTTTAGGCTATTTATAGCTTATACCCTCACTATATCTGTGCGTTTGATCTGCTCATTGTTGGCCTTATTTCCTTTAAAGTGATAATGTCACCAGATTTTATCCTATTAAACTAACAGCACACTCCGGAAGGGAATGAAATGTCCATTCCAGATTCCTCTCTCAAGTGAAATAAATTTGCCTATTAAAAAAAAAAAAAAAAAGACAAATGTCCAAAGACATGTGATAAGTTGAGGAGAAGGATCTTATTTTGCCGGAGATGAGTCAAGTGTTGCAGGGGACAGTCAATTCCGATGCCTTAATCTTCGATTCTGGTGTCATATTAAAGATTAGATACTTATCTTTTAAATTACATCAGTCTGTTGGTTCTGTGTGCTACAGAACCCGAGAGCGAGACAGACATAGCGAGAAATGTGAGCTGCAGATAAAGATCCAGTTCCCTCTTATTTTTTTTTTTTTTTAACAGTCTATATCTATGGTTCTGTGGATCCCAGAACCATAATCCTGAAGCGATCTGAAAGAGTAGAATCTTATCTTTTAATATGACACCATCAGTGTTTTTCTACACGCTATAGAATCAAAGGGGCGGCTGAAGTTACGCTCTCTCTGTAGCCTCTATAAGTAAATTTATATTTCACACGACTTTAGAGGAGATTATATTTCTAGGTAAATGGGAGAGAGTTCACACAAAAAAAGTGAAATTCTGTGAAAGGACATTTCATATCCTACCTGAGGGGACACGTAGTTTAATGGGGTACAATCTGGTGACATGGCTCCCTTTTACATTTCTTTGCTGTGGCCCTGTACAAATGTATTTGCCGCAGCATCTTATACGCGTTGTAGACTGGTAAATTCTGATCAGATTGTTTGTCTCTAGTGCTGCTCGTATCGGGAATGAGGGGAAGCAGGGAAAGGGCGGACTAATGCTGCTCATAACAAGATATTGGACTTTATGTACAAAAGGTAAGCAAGGGACATCAGAGAATATTAGTCTACGTTCACACTAACATATTTGGTGCAAGTTTTTCCATAATCTTTGGTTTAGCTGTATAAATTACCGTATATACTCGAGTATAAGCCGACCCAAGTATAAGCCGAGGCCCCTAATTTTACCACAAAAGCCTGCGAAAACCTATTGACTCGACTATAAGCCGAGGGTGGGAAATGCATTGGTCACAGCCTCCCCAGTATATAGCCTACCAGCCAATATCCCCCAGTATATAGCCAGCAGCGGGGGAAGCTGGAAAGGTGAGTTTTGATATTTTTTTTTTTACTTTTTACTCGAGTATAAGCCGAGTTTGGGGTTTCAGCATATTTTTTTGTGCTGAAAAAATAGGCTTATACTCGGGCAAAATTTTTGGCTTTTAAAATGATATACCATATATACTCAAATTTTTTTTAGTGCAAAATTGAGCACAACCTGGTACAAGGATATTGTCCACATTAGTTTGGGGGGGATGCATATAGGTGAAGACGTTTGCACCGATCTGAAAATTATATCCGACTTCTCGATAAGACATGGAAAAGATAACCTAAGGGCCCGAAAGAAGAGGTTATTGTAAATTTTGTTTAAAAAAAATTTGGCTCTTACAATTTGATGTGCAAGTCAAAGCTTTATCAGTCTTGTAAATTTTTTACAAAATTCAGCTCTTACGAATTGATGTGCAAGTTTTCAGTCCTCTCTTTCGAAGGTCTTTCATAAAGGAGACCATTACACCCGTAGGTTGAGCCAATGGTTTTCAATTACCAAAGTCCCTCCTACGTAAACCCTACTGTAAATTTTCGGAGCTCTAGTTGGGTATCTTATGGGATCCCTCATCAAATGTGCCTTCCAGCAGGTCTTCAGCATTTCACGTGGAGACATTGATGAGGATTTAGGACCTTTTATTGATTAGGATTTGTAGTATTAGTCGTAATGCTGAGTACATGCTCATTGGGTAATGCGGGTCCTGATGAAGGCCATTTTTATTGACTTTCTATAAAGCTTTGGGATACAATGGTCGAAGAAAACGGCAGATTTTTAGCCGCATGGTGAAAAATTTCTTGGCAAACTCAAAAATGTTGATATAATGCATTGGTAGTACTTGATAGTGAACTTAAGAGCTTTGTGTTTCTGAGCTGTAAGTGACATATGTTGGATGTCTGCGCCTCCGTCCTGTGTGAGGAACGTTAGAGTAGCGTACTGCCTCCTATTACCTGCATGGGGTACATTGTGACGCTAGGTTTCCCATTGTTGATCGCCGTCATGTTTGGATAGTGAACTTTCAAGGATGAATGTTTTTGGCTTGTGAACCCGGTGCTCTGATACATCGAATATCACTTGTAGACGTGAACGTCTCCGGTCCAGAAACGTGACGTAGACATGAGGGCTTGTCACAAAATGAAGACAAACGGTCACCAAACATTTGTATCAGATGTTCCATGGTTTGGAACGAGCTGTCAGAGCAGCCAAGAAGGAAAGAATAATCATCTTTGATCTTGAATTTCGATATTGTTCCCGATGTCTGAAGACTCCTCCTACTTATCCCACTTATGACCGGCCAAAAACAGACGGAACCTTGAAGCTCGCGGATTGTTTGAATGAGCAAGAAATCCAAGTGAAGAATCGAGGATGGATCCGGATGGCACATGGATGATTGACTTCTTTACTATGACTTTTGAATGTATGTGTTCCACAATACACAAAATACCACAAATAAATATCATGTATCATGTTTATAATGTGGAGTCTTTATTCTGGTTTGTGAATACTTTACTAACTGTGTGATTCAGCTATTTTTCTTTTTTAAGCCTAAAGACCTTAATAGCAATGTTCTTCTATACAAACACAAAGTCTTAGGACATGGGGATAGATGTATATTTTATAAATGCCATTACTTTTAGAAGTGTACAAGAAGAAAGGTAAATGTTTTGTGTGTTCTTTTGTTTCTGTTGCATTGATTCTGTAGGGAAGAACATTGTTATTGAGGCTTTCAGGCCAATAAACTCCTCCTCTTAGGAGCTGAGCTGTGCTTTTAGCCTGGGATACCAATAGTCTTTAGCTCACGTCCCCCGTCTCACACAATTGCCTATATTAATAGGCATCTGAGGTTTGGTGTGAGACTTTATCCCCATAAAAAGGGGAGGGTGGGATTTGATTCCAGGATCCAATTCATTTTTACATGATTTCGGAGGAAATTTTTGGTAGTCAAATGGCTGACATTTCACATTAAAGAGGAAATTTAAGAAAGGACATTTCATCCCTGGCATGAAGGGGCTGCTAGTTAATGAGGTAAAATCTGGTGACGGGTTTCCTCTTAAAATGTTTTTAATTTTTTTTTTTTTTCATGCGTGTAAGGTGTTTTCTTTGATGCTTGGTCCCTGAGTTAAAACACCAGACTCTAGGGCTGATATCTCATGGCCCAAGTTTAGGACAGGAAGCCCAATTTATGTTTGAGCCAAAGT
The DNA here is from genome assembly GCF_040894005.1 of Engystomops pustulosus. Classification (NCBI taxonomy): domain Eukaryota; kingdom Metazoa; phylum Chordata; class Amphibia; order Anura; family Leptodactylidae; genus Engystomops; species Engystomops pustulosus. The sequence goes on from NC_092412.1 coordinate 246,074,174, forward strand.
TACCCTCCCGAAAAGGGGCTCAACTTAACTGAACCTGGTCTATCCGTTTAAGTCGTCCAGGTTGAAATGAGTAAATTCCATCGGCCATTGTTCACATCTCTGTTGGGTTTTCAGTAATTTGCATCCATTATGTTTTACCTCTGGAAAGACTTTCTCCTGGTCTGTGTGTTCGGCCGCTCTTGGTCGTGGCTCAAAATAACTGATGCAAATTAGTGAAGAGATGGGAACCGGGCCTAACAATGGACAATATGGATGGGAGAGGACAGAACCTCTTGTTTGGCCTCAGTAAGACGTGACAAAGGGTTTTGCATGTTATCTCTTTGCATTCTGACCAGTGGATAGAAGTTTGTGCACTTTTTGTTTGTGGAGTTTTGAGAAGCAGAAGTTACCATCAAAATCCTTCATGATAAACCTGGGACATTACCACAGTCCCGGTGCCTGGGTCTATGAGTAATCTTCCTATTTTTGCTATCCGTGGCCTCCTTCCTTTTAACATCAACTTTATGTTCTGCTATAATGAGCCTGAAGGGTTCCTTAGGGCGTTAACAGACCCCCTATGTTCTGCAGCAGCAGTTGCACCCCCTCCCACTGTGAGAGATTACATAGGGAGGAGGAAGTATTGATGAGGAGGGCAGACAGTGTAACAGCCTGTGAAGCTGTAGCATGGAGGGGAACTGTTAACCCCAGTCCTTCTGACTCATTGACATAATTTTGAACATTGATTTTAGATGGAAGGAGACCATGGATAACACATATAAGGAGATACCACAGTCCCGGTGCCTGGATCTATGAGTAATGTCCCTGGTTTATCAGGATGGATTTTCATGGTAGATTTCCTTTTTAAGAATTAGCGTTTAACCCAGATTATGAGTAGGTCTGTGCAGGAAGCTTATTACCCCCCATACAGCTTTTTCTGTATTGTACATGCTCCGCACTTTTAGGCTCGGCTCGCGCATCTTCATCAGGGGTTTCAATGATGGAAAAGCTTAACGAAAATTTATATACAGAAGGTTAACAGAGGTCACCTCAGGTCTCCTGGCGGCTTCATGTATGAAGTGGTAGCTACTATTTATAGTGAATAATATGACACAGGCCGCTGCGCTATTATTTCTGATCTCTATAGGCAGTACATTAATGTGTGAGACTTCTCCTGTTAAACCCCATTCACACGTTGCAGTTACAGAAACAATAGGACATTAACTTGTAACTCTACATTACTGTAGACTGTACAGGTCCAGGGATTGGAAGCCACTTGTATCACACACTTACAGTATATTCTGTGCTCGGAGTGTATTGGGATCTCCCAAACGTGCAGACCTAGTGGTCAGGACTGAAGTGTCATCACCTACATGGTTGACCAGGACACACCTGGGGGTCTGGGAAATTGTTCTTCTACACAGAGGGAGCATCTAAGAATTACCCTTGACCCTGCTGCTTTTTTTTATATTATGTGACCTTAGATGACAGAACGTCTCCTGAAGAAGGGGGAAAATCCTGCAACTTTTTTATCTTTTTATTGCACTGTTGTGAGTTGTTACTTGCTGCTTTTGTGACCTCTGCTAATGCTTGTGTTATGGAGCTTATCCTTGTATATAACAGATAAATGAAGTTCATGTATGTCTCCTGTGTATTAAGCTGCTGTATGTCTTCTCTTGTAGCCAGTGGACATCACCTCTGCCATGAACGAGCGAGCAGTGGCCCAGACCAGACTTACAGGGAATCCCTATGACCTAGAGGCCTTGTTCATGCTGAATCGTGCGCAGGAGCAGGTGAGTTATTCCTCCTCCTATGGCTCAGAGTCCATTGTGTTTAACCAGAAAGAAAGGGCTGAATACAGTCAGTCCCCGGGTTACATACAAGATAGGTCCTGTAGGTTTGTTCTTAGGTTGAATTTGTATGTAAATCGGAACTGTATATTTTATAATTTTAGCCACAGTCAAAAAATTTTTTTTGGTCTCTGTGACAATTGGATTTGAAAAATGTTGGGTTGTCATAAGAACCAGGATTAACACTAAAGCTTCATTACAGACGCCTGTGATAACTGTTACAGCTGATTATTGTAGCCTAGGACTAAAGTACAATAAATTACCAATATCCAGAGGTCCGTTTGTAACCAGGGGTTGTCTGTAAGTCGAGTGTTCTTAAGTAGGGGACCGTCTGTATATGGCAGTCCCGGACCTGTCCCACTTTGGATTATTTTGCTCTATTTTAACTACATTATTTCAACAAGTTTTGCATAATCCTATAGTACAAGTGAATATAATCTCTCTGCTTTGGCTCTTACCATCCTTCCTCCTAATACACTTTTTACTTTACTCTGAATTATGTCATACCAGCAAAACAGAGGGGAGGGAGAAGCACAGCAGCTAGGTCTCCACCACTACATAGATGTTAGAAATGTCCGGACCCCTAATTTCAGTTCTGGTTCGCCCCCAGTGACCTGGAGGTATTGCCGGATTGGCGGCCGGACAGCCCACCTGGCAAATAAATGCATGGCTGTGGTTAGTAGCAAGAGGCGTCCATTTACCAGATTTTTAATAAAAGGTGGACCAATTGTCACGGCAGGGAGTTTTAACTCAGAGAAAACTAAACTGCCATTGGCAGAAGAAAATACCCATATCCGGACAAAAACATTAATGGTATTGTTGTAAATAAAACTTAACATTTATTAGTCACAAAACTAAGAAAAATTGGATAGTAGCATTACTACGAAGATGCTCTAGGGAAAAAAGTGTATTAAAAACACAGTGAGGTCGGTTCAATGGATCAGGGGTAGATTGCCCCTATGTAGTGGGCTGAGCAATCATATATAGTGATCATGCACCAAATGATCACAGGGACGTGACTATTATATGAAGCAGCTATTGCCACTATAGTGATAGAGGAATCAGTCGTTCTAGAAGGGCTCAGTAGGAGATGCTATAGTAGCGAACATATATCTATTGATAGCCACCATGGGGGGTAATGTTTATGTGGTCAAAATACCATATAGGGATGTAATAGGGAAGTTTAAACAGTCATGAATTATGCTGGCCCTATGGCAATATAATTGGTCATGTATGGTAGTGACCCGAACCCCACACTATGGTGAATCAAATGCCAGGTTGTAAACAGATATCCTCTTTGAGTTGTCCCTAGAAGATCAATGTGCTCTGTTCATGAATGTACCAGATTGGCTCTATGACCCCCATTACCTCAGGGTCACACATCATTACCTGAACGCTGAATCCGAACTGAAACTAAAGGTCAGCTCAACTCTCTAATAGCAGTAAATGGAGAGGGTCGGCTGTGAGTCACAGCAGCTAGGTCTTCACCATTATGTAAAAGTCTATGAAGAGGAAGGCAGTGAGTCCCAGCAGCAGGGTCTTCCACAGCAGTTTTCAGCTGAGAAATAGATTGATTTACTCACTCTGTGCACATATGTTTTTAAATGTATGACACATGTTGGTATGAATGGTAAAGCTTGGATTTTATCTTCAGTGAAGACCGACCAACGTTTCAATTGTGGGTCGAGCTGCAATTTACAGCCATATATCAGTTGTGCTGTTTCTGGTGGGTGGATTCTATCAGGATAACGGTAAAGTCCTAACGCTGTCCTGTCTTCTGTCCTGTCTCCTACAGATTGACGCCTGGGCTCAGTCTACATCGATTCCTGGACAGTTCACTGGGAGCACAGGAGCGCAGGTCCTGTCCGCAGAGGAAATCAGCAACAGCGGCCCCCAAGCATGGCTTAAAAAGGTATATGTCAAGCAAGCAGAGTTAGTGGCATTGACCATGCAGCCGCTGAGATCACGGCCAGCGCTTGCTTCCATTAGATTGGTAGTCCGTATAAGCCTGCCATCGCGACATGTCACAAGGCGCCACCAAATGAAACAGAGCTCCTTCACAGCGTTTTATTCTTTTGAGATTTTTGCCAATCTTCCCCCTCCGCTGTTTCATTTTGGGCCGGTTTTGTGACATCATCCGATCTGACTTTTTTCCTTCCCCTTTTGGTGAAATGATGAATTTCTGTCTTTCCCAAAAACCGGTCTGTTTCACTGTTCCTTTAGCTGTGTTGGTCGTTCACATGATAAGAAACAGAACGTACGTGTCCGATAGGCAAAATTATTGAGGGTCCTCGTGGTCCGTACCCAACCCTTACCCTGCGCCGTAGGATGGCAACTGATGGTATGCAGAGAAGTGGAGATGCCACCGCGCCGAAAGAGAGAAGATCATCTGTGTCCCCGGCCATGAGAAGACCGTCCTTGGGAAGAAGAAGGGTTGGTTGACCTTCTTGAGAAGTTTCTGAAGGACCTCCGCTGCGTTTCTACTTCGGCGGCTCTCCCCTCTGCATATCAGATGTCGTTACACTGTTGATGTTTGGGATTCCCTCCAAGGTATTTGCATCCAATGACCTTCCAGCACGATGGTGAAGGTGTTCTAGAAGGTTCCTGTGTGTTATCATGTGAACGTAGTACCCAGAGCTCCTGGACAGAGACGTGTTGTTTTGCATTGTGATCTGCGAGCCGGACGGCACAGTGAAACAGACCTTGATGTTGAAAATTCTATCATTACAAAGCAGGTTCTAAAGAGGAATCGGACCCCGGTGTGACTATGGCTGGGGTCTTATGTCACTCCCAGCCCTTCTTTTATGAAAATGTCCTGGCATTGAGAAGGGCGAATGGAACTCATAAGTAAGTAAACCCTTTGGGTGTTGAAAGGCGAGAGGAGAATCCAGCATGGAGGGAGGTTCTTCTGCATGATCTGGTTAAGTCCAGCATTGGACGTGACAGGTCAGAGGCCAAGTCCATCTACGGTTTGATGGTGATTGAGTACACTTAACCTTTTTTACTGTGCGATGTTGAGGGCTGCTCGATATGTCACTAACATGTGGGGTGGGGTGGGGAGGGGGACTGTGTTTTTTGCCCAGGATGAAATGATGAGTCTAGAATTGCTCAGGTGTCAGGAGGACGGTAGGACAGCTTTCTGCTTGGGTAAGCAATGGGTTACAAGAGAGGGGATAGTTCACAGTCACCTGTGAACTTTCACCGCTCTGTATGGAAACTTGTTGCAGGGTCAGATCCTTGTATGTGCCTCGTGTCCATGGTCTCTGCCTGCTCTCCTATCACAGCGCTGCGGCCGCAGAGGCGTAGGTACGTAAGCATTTCACCAGTCTTTACATTTCATTTGCTTTGTACAAATGGTCCAAGGACTAAGTTAGGATGGTTACCCTAGGAGGTTGTGTCTGTATAGAGATGCCTTAGAGATGATCTGCATTGGGTTGACGCTCTGCATTGTAGAAACCTCTCGGGTGAATTTACACTAATACTCGGCTTGGCTATCTTCTCTGCCTTGTGTCTTTCTCCTAGGACCAGTTTCTGAAGGCTGCACCAGTCTCAGGGGGCCGGGGGGCTCTGCTTATGAGGAAAATGGGTTGGAAGGAGGGGGAAGGGCTCGGGAGAAATAATGAAGGAAATGTTGACCCGATTCTTCTGGATTTCAAAACCGACCGTAAAGGTAAGAGCGAAAGAAACCACCATCTTGTGTAGCTGGGGGCGGCGCGCGTCCTCTGTAGCTGGGGGCGGCGCGCGTCCTCTGTAGCTGGGGGCGGCGCGCGTCCTCTGTAGCTGGGGGCGGCGCGCGTCCTCTGTAGCTGGGGGCGGCGCCCGTCCTCTGTAGCTGGGGGCGGCGCCCGTCCTCTGTAGCTGGGGGCGGCGCCCGTCCTCTGTAGCTGGGGGCGGCGCCCGGTTATCTTGCAGTCAGATACAAATTCGATCTCTCATCTATTTCCTTTTTCTTTCACTGGGATTATGACAAGTAAAAAGTGATTTTAAAAATCAGGAGGTGGTTCACGTGGGGTATTTGATGAGTTGTTAATCTTGTGTGTATTTCCTAAATTATTTGCACTTTTTCTCCCTGTACATATCTCTGTGTTGTCTTCCAGGTTTAGTGGCAGATGGAGAGAAAGCTTCTAACAAACTGGCTCTTCCGGCGATGAAGGATCTGTCTGGTGAGTTTCTCCTTATTTTTGTGTTGGGCGGATGGGACAGGGACGGATTTGCACAGAAAGCAATGCTAGAGATAAATAAGGCTCCACACAGTGTGAGATGCAGGTAATTGGTTAGAATTGGGATACTTATATTATCCTCCACAAAACTGTGTATTAGGGGGACCCCATATAGAACTGTGCTTGGGGGGGGGGGGGGGAGGGGGGTCAGAAATGGCAGATTGGGCAGAGGACATGAGTTTGGGAATGTCTGGACAATAATTAGCCTCAGCCGCCTCTCTTCGCTCTCATGAAATCCTGTATTTTGCAGGAAAACATCCCATCTCCGCACTGATGGAGCTCTGCAACAAGAAGAAATGGTCCCCTCCCGAATTCGAGCTTGTGGACGACACCGGCCCGGAGCACCGCAAACGCTTTCTTTTTAGGGTGAGTAGATTGCATCATTTTGCGGAGACTTCTCCTTTAAAGGGAACCTATCACCAGGGACCTCATTTTCATTAAAGACAGATTGTAAAAGCCCATGACACCTGCAGTGCACATCTGCCTCTCTGCCTTTTCTAAGCATTTGCATTACAATAGAATTGTGTTATAACTTACCTTGCATTGAGACAAAATCCTGGGGTAGTCCCAGGGGTTGGGCTTTGATTTGGATGCATTCAATAAACATGTGACTTGTCTGAGCTGCAGGCTGCCTTTATCTTTGTGCTCCTGGACAGCTCCTCCCTCTCCCACTGATGTCAGGATGACCAGGCTGTGACCTCTGTGAAGGAGCAGGAGGTGGAGCTGTACAGGAGCACAAAGGTGGGGGCCAAACTCTGAGGAAGGAGTAACACAGACAAGGCACATGTTGTTTTTTGAAATGCATCCAAGCCAAAGCCCAACCCCTGTGACTACCCCAGGATTTTGTCAGGGTGCAAGAGTAAGTTATAACACACAATTATATTGTAATGCAAATGCTTAGAAAAGGCAGAGAGGCAGATGTGCACTGCAGGTGTCATGGGCTTTTACAATCTGTCTTTAGTGAAAATGAGGTCCCTGGTGACAGGTTCCCTTTAAATGGTTTTTCCCATCCAGAACAATTAGTGGTATTGATAAGCCTATACTTTAGGGGAAGGGTAGCAAATTTGATGTGTGGGGGTCCAACAGCAAGACGCTACATCACTGTGCTGTGGATGGAGCTGGATGCGGATGTAACATGGTGGCTGTGCTGTGGATGGAGCTGGATGCGGATACAATGTGGTGGCTGTGCTGTGGATGGAGCTGGATGCGGATACAATGTGGTGGCTGTGCTGTGGATGGAGCTGGATGCGGATACAATGTGGTGGCTGTGCTGTGGATGGAGCTGGATGCGGATGTAACATGGTGGCTGTGCTGTGGATGGAGCTGGATGCGGATGTAACGTGGTGGCTGTGCTGTGGATGGAGCTGGATGCGGATACAATGTGGTGGCTGTGCTGTGGATGGAGCTGGATGCGGATACAATGTGGTGGCTGTGCTGTGGATGGAGCTGGATGCGGATACAATGTGGTGGCTGTGCTGTGGATGGAGCTGGATGCGGATGTAACATGGTGGCTGTGCTGTGGATGGAGCTGGATGCGGATGTAACGTGGTGGCTGTGCTGTGGATGGAGCTGGATGCGGATACAATGTGGGGGCTGTGCTGTGGATGGAGCTGGATGCGGATACAATGTGGTGGCTGTGCTGTGGATGGAGCTGGATGCGGATACAATGTGGTGGCTGTGCTGTGGATGGAGCTGGATGCGGATGTAACATGGTGGCTGTGCTGTGGATGGAGCTGGATGCGGATGTAACGTGGTGGCTGTGCTGTGGATGGAGCTGGATGCGGATACAATGTGGTGGCTGTGCTGTGGATGGAGCTGGATGCGGATACAATGTGGTGGCTGTGCTGTGGATGGAGCTGGATGCGGATACAATGTGGTGGCTGTGCTGTGGATGGAGCTGGATGCGGATGTAACGTGGTGGCTGTGCTGTGGATGGAGCTGGATGCGGATGTAACATGGTGGCTGTGCTGTGGATGGAGCTGGATGCGGATACAATGTGGTGGCTGTGCTGTGGATGGAGCTGGATGCGGATACAATGTGGTGGCTGTGCTGTGGATGGAGCTGGATGCGGATACAATGTGGTGGCTGTGCTGTGGATGGAGCTGGATGCGGATACAATGTGGTGGCTGTGCTGTGGATGGAGCTGGATGCGGATGTAACATGGTGGCTGTGCTGTGGATGGAGCTGGATGCGGATGTAACATGGTGGCTGTGCTGTGGATGGAGCTGGATGCGGATACAATGTGGTGGCTGTGCTGTGGATGGAGCTGGATGTGGATACAATGTGGTGGCTGTGCTGTGGATGGAGCTGGATGCGGATACAATGTGGTGGCTGTGCTGTGGATGGAGCTGGATGCGGATACAATGTGGTGGCTGTGCTGTGGATGGAGCTGGATGTGGATACAATGTGGTGGCTGTGCTGTTGATGGAGCTGGATGCGGATACAATGTGGTGGCTGTGCTGTGGATGGAGCTGGATGTGGATACAATGTGGTGGCTGTGCTGTGGATGGAGCTGGATGCGGATGTAACATGGTGGCTGTGCTGTGGATGGAGCTGGATGCGGATACAATGTGGTGGCTGTGCTGTGGATGGAGCTGGATGTGGATACAATGTGGTGGCTGTGCTGTGGATGGAGCTGGATGCGGATGTAACATGGTGGCTGTGCTGTGGATGGAGCTGGATGCGGATACAATGTGGTGGCTGTGCTGTGGATGGAGCTGGATGTGGATACAATGTGGTGGCTGTGCTGTGGATGGAGCTGGATGCGGATGTAACATGGTGGCTGTGCTGTGGATGGAGCTGGATGCGGATACAATGTGGTGGCTGTGCTGTGGATGGAGCTGGATGCGGATACAATGTGGTGGCTGTGCTGTGGATGGAGCTGGATGCGGATACAATGTGGTGGCTGTGCTGTGGATGGAGCTGGATGTGGATACAATGTGGTGGCTGTGCTGTGGATGGAGCTGGATGCGGATACAATGTGGTGGCTGTGCTGTGGATGGAGCTGGATGCGGATACAATGTGGTGGCTGTGCTGTGGATGGAGCTGGATGTGGATACAATGTGGTGGCTGTGCTGTGGATGGAGCTGGATGCGGATGTAACATGGTGGCTGTGCTGTGGATGGAGCTGGATGCGGATGTAACATGGTGGCTGTGCTGTGGATGGAGCTGGATGCGGATGTAACATGGTGGCTGTGCTGTGGATGGAGCTGGATGCGGATACAATGTGGTGGCTGTGCTGTGGATGGAGCTGGATGCGGATACAATGTGGTGGCTGTGCTGTGGATGGAGCTGGATGTGGATACAATGTGGTGGCTGTGCTGTGGATGGAGCTGGATGCGGATGTAACGTGGTGGCTGTGCTGTGGATGGAGCTGGATGCGGATACAATGTGGTGGCTGTGCTGTGGATGGAGCTGGATGCGGGTACAATGTGGTGGCTGTGCTGTGGATGGAGCTGGATGCGGATACAATGTGGTGGCTGTGCTGTGGATGGAGCTGGATGCGGGTACAATGTGGTGGCTGTGCTGTGGATGGAGCTGGATGCGGATGTAACATGGTGGCTGTGCTGTGGATGGAGCTGGATGCGGATGTAACGTGGTGGCTGTGCTGTGGATGGAGCTGGATGCGGATACAATGTGGTGGCTGTGCTGTGGATGGAGCTGGA